>NW_021284091.1:0-1431 GCF_002162155.2 Triticum dicoccoides
TGCATCATCCTCTCCTCTTCGGGGAAATCCAACGCAAGCTCAAGAGGTAGCACCCTCTACCTCGTGGCCTCCTCTTTTGTTTCTTGACGTAGGGTCAAAGTCTCCTGGATCATATTCTTCCCAAAAATCACGTTCCCGAAGGTTTCATTCCGTTTGGACTCCGGTTGATATTCCTTATTTGCGAAACTCTGAAATAGGCAAAAAACAGCAATTCTGGGTTGGGCCTCCGGTTAATAGGTTAGTCCCAAAAGTAATATAAAAGTGAATAATAAAGCCCAATAATGTCCAAAACAGTAGATAATATAGCATGGCGCAATCAAAAATTATAGATACGTTGGAGACGTATCAAAGGTCGAGCGTGAATCATATAGTAGATATGATCAACATAGTGATGTTCACCATTGAAAACTACTCCATCTCACGTGATGATCGGACATGGTTTAGTTGATATGGATCACGTGATTACTTAGATGATTAGAGGGATGTCTATCTAAGTGGGAGTTTTTAAGTAATATGATTAATTGAACTTTAATTTATCATGAACTTAGTACCTGATAGTATTTTGTATGTCTATGTTGTTGTAGTTCAATGGCCCGTGCTATTGTTCCTTTGAATTTTAATGCATTCCTAAAGAAAGCAAAGTTGAAAGATGATGGTAGAAACTACACGGACTGGGTCCATAACTTGAGGATTATCCTCATTGCTGCATAGAAGAATTACGTCCTGGAAGCACCGCTAGGTGCAAGACCCGCTCCAGGAGCAACGCCAGACGTTATGAACGCCTGGCAGAGCAAAGCTGATGACTACTCGATAGTTCAGTGTGCCATGCTTTACGGCTTAGAACCGGGACTTCAACGACGTTTTGAACGTCATGGAGCATATGAGATGTTCCAGGAGTTGAAGTTAATATTTCAAGCAAATGCCCGGATTGAGAGATATGAAGTCTCCAATAAGTTTTACAGCTGCAAAATGGAGGAGAATGGTTCTGTCAGTGAACATATACTCAGAATGTCTGGGTACTACAATCACTTGACTCAGCTGGGACTTAATCTTCCGGTTGATAGTGTCATTGACAGAGTTCTTCAATCACTGCCACCAAGCTACAAAAGCTTCGTGATGAACTATAATATGCAAGGGATGGATAAGACGATTCCCATGCTCTTCGCGATGCAAAAGGCTGCGGAGGTAGAAATCAAGAAGGAGCATCAAGTGTTGATGGTTAACAAGACCACTAGTTCCAAAGAAAAAGGGCAAAGGGAAGAAGGGGAACTTCAAGAAGAACGACAAGCAAGTTGCTGCTCAAGTGAAGAAGCCCAAGTCTGGACCTAAGCCTGAGACTGAGTGCTTCTACTGCAAAGGGACTGGTCACTGGAAGCGGAACTGCCCCATGTATTTTGCGGATAAGAAGGATGGCAAAGTGAAAGGTGATAC
>NW_021284092.1:0-1461 GCF_002162155.2 Triticum dicoccoides
GTGGGTGAGGCACGCGGTGGCTCGCCAGACGGCCACCTCTCATGTTGCGGCAATCGAGCCCGACGAATCTCTCTACGGCCTGTTCGATCTGTCGACTGGCTCCGTAGAGACTGCATCCGAGTGCGATAGCAGTGATCCAGCGGCGGAAATCCTGATGGTCGACGGGCCCCGCAGTCCCCCTGGCTTCGCCCGTGATGGTGGAGCAGGCGACGGAGGCGACCCCGCACGAGACCACGAAGAGTACCAGCCCGAGCCACTCGACTCTCTGCAAAGAGAGGAACTTCGCCGCAGGAACGTGGATGCCCTGCGTACGCCCATCGCAGGAGAAACCCCCGAGGCTCGCGCCTTGGAGGAGGCACGTTTGGCCAACTTGGCTGAACGCACTCGACTGGAGAATCTTCAGCGAGCACTCGACGAGCGCGCGCAGCAACGAGTTCCCGACAACAGTCGACGTCAACTCTTCCCGCCGACTCAGGTATATCGAACCCCAATCCAGAATTTAGCAGCTGCGACCCATATAGCAGAGTCTATCCAGCCTTCTCAGTCGCAAGCTGGCAGAGGCTTGATGTAGATCAGGGATCTGCTCCGGGCAGCAGGAGATCAGAATTCGGCCGTGTCGCAGTCACGCAACAGAATTCACAGTCGATCCGTCGCTGCGAATACGGTTCAGTCGGCTCACAGCCCCAGATCGCCTCCGCGGCGTGAAGGGCGCGAGAATCGGCGAGACCAATATGGTGACCGACTTGACCGAGATGATAGGCGTCGAGTGCCCAATTCCCCTCCGAGGGGTGGGTCTTACACTCCTCGGCAGCAAGATGACAGGCGTCAGCTCAGTGCGGGGCGAAGAGTTCCAGTCGACCCCAGAGAACCAGGCTTCGACGCGCGGTCCATTATCATGCAAGGTTTGGTCGACCGGAACAGAGCCCATCGAGGTGGACTCGACAGAGATGCGCCCACAAGCAGTCGAGTGCATGTTTCTGGTCCTGAATGTTTCAGCAGAGCTATCAGAGCCGCAGTTATCCCTCCCAATTTCAGGTTGGCAACAGGAGTCAGCAAGTTCACTGGCGAGTCTAAGCCTGAAACTTGGCTCGAGGACTACCGAGTGGCGGTTCAGATTGGTGGTGGAAACGACGAGGTGGCCATGAAGCATTTGCCCCTCATGCTGGAAGGTTCTGCCAGGGCATGGTTGACTCAATTACCTCCTAGCAGCATTTACACTTGGGAAGATCTGTCCCGAGTGTTCGTCAGAACATTTGAAGGAACTTGCAAGCGACCAGCTGGGCTGACAGAGTTGCAAGTCTGCGTGCAGAAGACCAATGAGACTCTCAGAGAGTATATTCAGAGATGGATCACTTTGCACCATACTGTGGAGAATGTGTCTGATCACCAGGCAGTCTGCGCCTTCAAGGATGGCGTCAAGAACAGAGAATTAAGTTTGAAATTTGGTCGAACCGGTGACAT
>NW_021284093.1:0-1271 GCF_002162155.2 Triticum dicoccoides
CGGCCGGAGCAGGGAGGCGAGGCGGCCACGGGCGGGCGGCACGCGCCATGGCGGCGAGGCACGGCGGCGCCCGGGCGGCGGAGGCGCGCCGGAGGAAGGCGACTGGGGCGGAGCGCGCCGGCGGGCGGCGGTGAGCGCTGGTGGCGGGCGGCGCAGGCGCGGGGCGAGGCGCCTCGCGGGCGGCGGCGGGCACGGGAACGGCGGCGGAGGACGGGCCCCGCGGGGGCCGGCGGCGGGCCTGGCGGGCCGCGGGCGGCGCGCGGGCGCGGACGAGTTGGGCGGCGACACGTGGCGGCGGCGGAGCAGGTCGGACACGTCCAGCGCGACGTGGACGTGTCCGGCGGCGCGGGGAGGAGATTTTTAGGGTTTCGGGGGAGGGGCTAGTTTTATAAGTAGAGGGAGCTAGGAGAGTCCAAATGAGGAGCGGTTTTCGGCCACGCGATCGTGATCGAACGACCGAAAGCATGGAGGGGAGTTTGCTGGGTTTTGGGCCAGTTTGGAAGGGGTGTTGGGCTGCAAGGAGAAGGGGGTTTTACGGTTACCCGGTTAACCGTTGGAGTACCAAACGAACTCCAAATGGCACGAAACTTGACAGGCGGTCTACCGGTGCTATACCAAGGCCTCTTGGCAAGACTCGGTCCATTCCGAGAAAGTTTAATACCCGCACACAACAAGAGACAAAAGGGGAACGCCGGAGGGCATAGGAGCGCCGGATTGCGAAACGGACAATGGGGAAAATGATTGGATGCATGAGACGAACACGTATGCCAATGCGATGCACATGATGACATGATATGAAATGCATATGATGACATGGCAAAATGCAACACGCAAGAAAATGACATGGCAACAACAATGAATAACTGGCGGACACCTGGCGCATCGAATCCGGGGCGTTACAACACTCCTCCACTAACAAGAGATCTCGTCCCGAGATCTTAGGACCGAGACGGAAGGGAAAAAGGGATGAGGTGAAGCAAGAACTCAAGAAAAAAGCAAAGAATCGAGAGCACTCGAGAAGAAGAGAGGAACGACGAGAATGACGAGAATCGAAAGCTCACGGAATCAGATAGACTAAGAAACCACTCGTTCTAACCGGAGTGGTTAGAATGAGAAAAGAAAGGAATAAGACTGAAAGAATATAGGTAGCACTCCGGCTGAAAATGGAAGGAAAAGAACATGAACTTGAGAGGATGGAATGATACTTGATGAACTCTTGAAGAATGAATTAAATCATGAAGAACCACCATGAAGAACTCCGGTACAAAAAG
>NW_021284094.1:0-1180 GCF_002162155.2 Triticum dicoccoides
TGGCATGTGTATGCATGACTCTGCAAACAATCTAACAAGAAAACATAGCTCCAGCAGCGACAAGCTTCTCTACGTGCGCCCCATAGGTGTACTTCTTCAGTGTGTTCTCCGGATGATCATCACAAGTCTCCAGCACCTTCTTCACCATATAGTTTGTAAACTGGTCTTTCATCATTACCTACAAGGATCATCATAAGGATCCAGTAAGGTTAAAAAATATTTAGCATGGTGGTGAACTCCGCACCGCCGGCCGGTGCTGCGCAGCACCTGAACCAGTACGATTCCAACCTGGGTGTGCTCTCTCCATGCGGGTCAGCGAGGTTCCGCTTCTTCTGACTCGTCCCTGCCTCTGGAGGAGCCCATGCTGGTCTCACCCCGCGCCTCCTTGAGGTCCGGCGCCTTGAACAAGATCCAGAGCGGCTTTGGGCGAAAGGAGATGGCGGGCCGCTAGCTGGGTACCTCTGGCGTGCCTCCTATGGCTGGGCTAGGTGCGCTGGCTACGCCCCGACTGGTCCTGTGTCTTCTGTGCGTGCAGCCACAGCACATCCCGATGCCATACGCAAAGGCGAACATCTCCAAGGCCAAGCGCTGTAAGGTGGTGGCTACCACACCCGTCCGCACCAGAACTTGCTCGAAGGGTGGCAAGGGTGAGATGTCCTCCCTCCAGCGCGCGCAGTTGCGGTGGAGAAGAACCTTGACTTGAAAGGTAACGCCCCACCCCGATACACCATTGTTAACTCTTTTTTGGATTCGCACCTGAAGTTAGACGTGTTAGACGATCGTGGGATGGTGTCTGAGCGGGCAATGCTACACATATGTAACCTTTTTTATGTATATTACGTACTATCTGATCTGGCATTTTTTATTGGTAATTACTTGCACGCACGGGCCCACCCTGAAAATCAGGGAGGGGGGGGGGGTGGTTTAATTAGCGATGAATGGATTTACGTAAGTTTCGTACACCAATTACGTAGGTGTAGCATTATTGTGACTGAGGCATTGGAATCGGGCAGCGAGTTGATTTCGCTCATTCACGCAAGAGTACTACTAGCGTAGGCGGCCCTCGCGCGCTACTCCTTAGCAGCTGGAAGCTGGGGCGTCCGATGGCAGTAGTTGAGGCTGCCCCAGTCAATTCCCCTCGTCCTTGTACTAAGACGAGGCGTGTGTCAAAGGCGGTGAC
>NW_021284095.1:0-851 GCF_002162155.2 Triticum dicoccoides
CACGGACGGCGATGACACGGTAGTAGACGTTCTGCGGTAACGATGCGGCGTCAATATTACTAAATACTCGGAGCGTGATAAAATCATGAGTTTTTTTGCACGACGTGGGCACATGTGCTATAGGAACAATTGTATTTTTTCATAATTTTTGGTGATGGAGAAGTATCCTAAAAATTCCCTCTACGCGGATCGCCCTTCGCGCGTCTACGGCTGGGGCCGGCGGCCTCCGGGGGCTAGCATGCCGCCAAATCTTGCGTAGGCGGCCTCTCACAAGTCTGGAAGTGTTGTGGCGGTTGCAAACGCCCGGCACGCGTGTCCGGGGTGTGCCCCCCCCCTCACGGACGGCGCCGCCGCCGGCACCTGGAGGGGGGAAACGGACGCGTGGGGTTTACACGGAGGGGATCTTGCTGTGGGTCTGGCCCGGATGTTGCTCCAAAGTGTTCCAATGGGCTGACCTAACACAACCGGGAGGGGAGGTCCACTGTTCAAAGCCTGTCCGGGCAAAGTCAAAGGGCTAGATCCCGTTGTCAAACGCTACAGGGTTAGGCGGGACGGGGGCACTGGGGGGTAGCAATGCCACCGGAGCGTCACACCGGCCCTCATACATGCGGGGTGGTGTGGTGGCATGTCTGAAGAGGCGGGACGCGTCTCCGGTGCGTGCCCCCCCCCCTCACGGACGGTGATGACACGGTAGTAGAGGTTCTGCGGTAACGATGCGGCGTCAATGTTACTAAATACTCGGAGCGCGATAAAATCATGAGTTTTTTTGCACGACGTGGGCACATGTGGTATAGGAACAATGGTATTTTTTCATAAATTTTGGTGATGGAGAAGTATCCGGAAAATTCCCT
>NW_021284096.1:0-1238 GCF_002162155.2 Triticum dicoccoides
ACCACGGCAGAAGATATAGAAGAGATGAGCGTCATCCCCTATGCCTCAGCCATAGGTTCTATTATGTATGCCATGCTGTGTACCAGACCTGATGTTAACCTTGCCGTCAGTTTGGTAGGAAGGTACCAAAGTAATCCCGGCAAGGAACACTGGACAGCGGTCAAGAATATCCTGAAGTACCTGAAAAGGACTAAGGAAATGTTTCTCGTTTATGGAGGTGACGAAGAGCTCGTCGTAAAGGGTTACGTCGACGCTAGCTTCGACACAGATCTGGATGACTCTAAGTCACAAACCGGATACGTGTATATTTTGAATGGTGGGGCAGTAAGCTGGTGCAGTTGCAAGCAAAGCGTCGTGGCAGGATCTACATGTGAAGCGGAGTACATGGCAGCCTCGGAGGCAGCACATGAAGCAATATGGGTGAAGGAGTTCATCACCGACCTAGGAGTCATGCCCAATGCGTCGGGGCCGATCAAGCTCTTCTGTGACAACACTGGAGCTATTGCACTTGCCAAGGAGCCCAGGTTTCACAAGAAGACAAGGCACATCAAGCGTCGCTTCAACTCCATTCGTGAAAATGTTCAAGATGGAGACATAGAGATTTGTAAAGTACATACGGACCTGAATATAGCAGATCCGTTGACTAAACCTCTCCCTAGAGCAAAACATGATCAACACCAGAATTCTATGGGTGTTCGATTCATCACAATGTAACTAGATTATTGACTCTAGTGCAAGTGGGAGACTGTTGGAAATATGCCCTAGAGGCAATAATAAAAGCATTATTATTATATTTCCTTGTTCATGATAATTGTCTTTATTCATGCTATAATTGTGTTATCCAGAAATCGTAATACATGTGTGAATAACAGACACCGACATGTCCCTAGTGAGCCTCTAGTTGACTAGCTCGTTGATCAACAGATAGTCATGGTTTCCTGACTATGGACACTGGATGTCATTGATAACGAGATCACATCATTGGGAGAATGATGTGATGGACAAGACCCAATCCTAAACATAGCACAAGATCGTATAGTTCGTTTGCTAGAGTTTTCCAATGTCAAGTATCTTTTCCTTAGACCATGAGATCGTGTAACTCCCGGATACCGTAGGAGTGCTTTGGGTATGCCAAACGTCACAACGTAACTGGGTGACTATAAAGGTAGACTACGGGTATCTCCGAAAGTGTCTGTTGGGTGACATGGATCAAGACTGGGATTTGTCACTCCGTATGA
>NW_021284097.1:0-10747 GCF_002162155.2 Triticum dicoccoides
TGATATTTTTGGGTTCATCTCCACGTCTAGCAGGATGTTGCTTGGCTTGAGGTCTCTATGGATTATAGTCGTTCTCGAATCTTGGTGGAGATACATAAGTCCTCTAGCTACCCCTTTGATTATGTTGAACCTCTTTGGCCAATCAAGCATAAACTTCCTTGCAATATCTGCCAAGAACAGGACATGCATTTACATGAGTGCAAGGCATAAGCCGTTCAGACAAGTAAGTTTGCTTGGTCAATTCGAGATTACTTTCAATAGTATGGGATTAGAAGTTTAGAACATACCAAAAAGAAACTGGTCCAGGCTTTTGTTGGGTAAGTATTCATAAATAAGCAACTTCTCATCCTCATGAATACAACAGCCAAGAAGTCTAACTAGATTCTTGTGCTGCAATTTGGCAATAAGAACCACTTCATTTCTAAAATGCTCTATCCCCTGATCAGAACCCTTGCTAAGCCTTTTAACAGCAACTTCCTTTCCATCTTCTAGTATTCCCTGTGTGATTTCATAATTATTAAAACAGATTTTCCAATGTTGTAATTAATTGACAAAGTCAAAGTTTTAAAACCTTATAGACTTTGCCAAAACCTCCTTTTCCAAGTACGTTTGTGTCATGGAAACTGTTTGTTGCAGCAGCAATGTCTTCGAACATAATAGACTGGAATTCTAAAGTTTGATCCCAAACTTCTTGCGAAGTGCTCAGGTGTTTCAGGGCCAGTTTTTTCAGGGTTTCCTTGTTTACTTGTATCCCTGCAGAAATATCAGTAACATCAATACTCGACACTTTTACATGAAAGATCGTATCAGAGTAAACTGGAGTCCCTTGTTCTACCTTTTTGCTTGCATATGCAGACGAGATATATGCATGTGAGTGTCAGCAGGAATGTTATAACTGGAAGTGCGATCTTGAATACCACACTGACACCGCTCTTCGTGGTGTTTACTGCAGAACCGTGTTCTGTGAAGGAGATGATAGCATAGATTGAATGAGTATAACATGTGAGAGTATGAATTTATCCTTTTCTCAATGAGTATAACATAGCATCAATTTACTTGAATTCGTATATAATACCAAAGCAGATATTGAAAATCTATCTCAATCCGTCAAAGTTTTAAATGACATGCTATATCAGTGCTATAGTGTTTGGTGGGACATCTCGCTAACGACGTCGTGTACAACTTAGCGGCTTTAGCGCGCTATAGCGCCATTTAGTACGCTAGTGAGGCTGCCACTATTCCTCATATCCCATTATTTAAAACTTTGATCTCAATATAATTACAGATTTTGTTTCAAAAGTTAAAATTTGCATCCATAGATTCATTATTATTCTCAATCAAAGTAGACAAAGGCATATCATTAGGATCAGTAGGAGCACTCTTATTAGCAAACAATTTCATAAGTCCATCCATCTTTCCACTCAAAACATTAATCTCTTCAATTGCATGCACTTTTTTACTAGTAGATCTTTTAGTGTGCCATTGAGAATAATTAACCATAATATTATCTAGGAGTTTGGTAGCTTCTCCTAAAGTGATTTCCATAAAAGTGCCTTCCGCGGCCGAATCTAAAAGATTTCTAGAAGCAAAATTCAATCCGGCATAAAAATTATGTATAATCATCCATAAATTCAAACCATGTGTAGGGCAATTACGTATCATTACTTTCATCCTCTCCCAAGATTGTGCAACATGTTCATGATCAAGTTGCTTAAAATTCATAATATCGTTTCTAAGAGAGATGATCTTAGCGGGAGGAAAATACTTAGAGATAAAAGCATCTTTGCACTTATTCCATGAATCAATACTATTTTTAGGCAATGACGAAAACCAAGCTTTAGCACGATCTCTAAGCGAAAACGGAAATAGCTTAAGTTTAACAATATCATTATCCACATCTTTCTTCTTTTGCATATCACACAAATCAACAAAGTTGTTTAGATGGGTAGCGGCATCTTCACTAGCAACGCCAGAAAACGGATCTTTCATGACAAGATTCAGTAAAGCAGTATTAATTTCACAAGATTCAGCATCGGTAAGAGGAGCAATCGGAGTGCTAATAAAATCATTATTGTTGGTATTGGCAAAGTCACACAATTTAATATTATCTTGAGCCATCGTGACAAGCGAGCAATCCAACACACAAGCAAACAAGAAACATGCAAAGAGGCAAATAAAAAAAGAGAAGGGGAACAGAAAAAGAGGGCGAATAAAACGGCAAGGGTGAAGTGGGGGAGAGGAAAACGAGAGACAAATGGCAAATAATGTAATGCGAAGGATAAGAGTTGTGTTGGGTACTTGGTATATCTTGACTTGGCATAGATCTCCCCGGCAACGATGCCAGAAATCCTTCTTGCTACCTCTTGAGCAGTGCGTTGGTTTTCTCTTGAAGAGGAAAGGATGATGCAGTAAAGCAGTGTTCTCAGTTTTTGAGAACTAAGGTATCAATCCAGTAGGAGACCACGCGCGACTCACCTCGTACCTACACAAACAAATAAGAACCTCGCAACCAACACTATAAAGGGGTTGTCAATCCCTTCACGGCCACTTGCAAGAGTGAGATCTGATAGAGATAATAATAATAATAAGATAAATATTTTTGGTATTTTTATGATAAAGATTGAAACTAAAGATTGCAAAATAAAATAGATTGGAAACTTGTATGATGGAAAATAGACCCAGGGGCCATAGGTTTCACTAGTGGCTAGTGGCTTCTCTCAAGATAGCATAAGTATTACGGTGGGTGAACAAATTACTGTCGAGCAATTGATAGAAAAGCGAATAATTATGACAATATCTAGGCATGATTATGTATATAGGCATCACATCCGCGACAAGTAAACCGAAACGATCCTGCATCTACTACTATTACTCCACACATCGACCGCTATCCAGCATGCATCTAGAGTATTAAGTTCATAAGAACAAAGTAACGCCTTAAGCAAGATGACATGATGTAGAGGGATAAACTCATGCAATATGATATAAACCCCATCTTTTTATCCTCGATGGCAACAATACAATACGTGTCGTTTCCCCTACTGTCACTGGGATCGAGCACCGTAAGATTGAACCCAAAGCTAAGAACTTCTCTCATTGCAAGAAAGATCAATCTAGTAGGCCAAACCAAACTGATAATTCGAAGAGACTTGCAAAGATAAACCAATCATACATAAAAGAATTCAGAGAAGAATCAAATGTTGTTCATAGATAATCTGGATCATAAATCCACAATTCATCGGATCTCGACAAACACACCGCAAAGAAGATTACATCGAATAGATCTCCAAGAGAATCGAGGAGAACTTTATATTGAGATCCAAAGAGAGAGAAGAAGCCATCTAGCTACTAGCTATGGACCCGAAGGTCTGAAGTAAACTACTCACACATCACCGGAGAGGCCATGGAGTTGATGTAGAGGCCCTCCGTGATCAATGCCCCCTCCGACAGAGCTCCGAAAAAGGCCCCAAGATGGGATCTCTCGGGTACAGAAGGTTGCGGCAGTGGAATTAGGTTTTCGTGGTGCTCCTCGATGTTTGCGGGGTACGTGGACTTATATAGGAGGAAGAAGTAGGTCGATGGAGCAACGAGGGGCCCACGAGGGTGGGGGGCGCGCCCAGGGGGGTAGGCGCCTCCTGCCTCGTGGCCTCCTCGATTGTTTCTTAACGCCCACTCCAAGTTTCCTGGATCACGTTTGTTGAGAAAATCACATTCCCGAAGGTTTCATTCCGTTTGGACTTCGTTTGATATTTCTTTTCTGCGAAACATTGAAATAGGCAAAAAGAACAACAATTTGGGTTGGGCCTCCGGTTAATAGGTTAGTCCCAAAAATGATTTAAAGGTGTAAAATAAAGCCCATTAACATCCAAAATAGATAATATAATAGCATGGAGCAATCAAAAATTATAGATACGTTGGAGACGTATCAGTGTGTCACCCCAAGGCTAGTGGAGGTCTGGGCGTAATCAATCTCCGCATTCAAGGAAATGATTTGTTGTTAAAATATCTACACAAATTTTACAATGGCTGGGACACACCTTGGGTGCAACTAAGTTGGGAGACATATTACACGGATCAAATCCCATATGCTGCTGATCCCTGCGGATCATTCTGGTGGAGGAATGTGGCCAAGTTAATGCCAACATACAGAGGTATCTCGATGGCAAACTTGGGAAATGGCCGCAACGTTCATGATTGCATTCTCTGTGGCCTGCAAATTGAAGAAAGATTGGAACAACTATTCTTCGACTGCCATTTCAGCTCTGACTACTGGTCCCACCTTGGCCTCTCTTGGCACCCTGGTAACTCAAGATTACAAAACGTTTCTAAGGCAAAGGAAGACTGGAATCGGCCACTCTTTATGGAGCTATTTTTGCTGGCCGCTTGGAGTATATGGAAGGAACACAACAACAAGCATTTCAGGGGGGTCACACCCTCGAAAACATCCTGGCTGGACAGGCTTAAGGCTGACTTCTCCCTTCTCATTCATAGGGTTAGGGAAGAACAAAAGCAATCCACCTCACTCATCCTAGCCTCCTTATAACTTAACTTTCTCATGCCTCCCCCAAAGGGGGATGGATTGTAAATACCATGTACAGTATTTTTAACCTTTTTTAATATATACACAGTGGGAGGTACTCCTACTGTTTCTGGTAAAAAAAAGAAGCTAAAATATGAACATCTGAAAACTGAGAAAACTAAACAGATGAAAGTAAAAAAAATCAAGCTATGTTTGTTCTCAACATAGATATGTTAAGATTTAGAGGGAATTCTAAATAAATTTGTATGTTATAGTTAGGTAGTTGTGGTCTTGTATGATATGGTTTTGAACTTAGATAAATTTGAGTGCAATTTATATTTACCCCTTGCAACAAATCGAACCATAAACTGCATCTATTGATGAATAAATACCACACCCACGTCAGGTGATACCCGGTTCCCTGGTAATTTTCATGCCCGTGAGAAGTCACGCTGGATCCATTGTAAAATGGAAGCCCGTCTAAAATACAAGGCATATAAGTTTTTCTTAGGGCATCTCCAACAGCAACCAACAAAAATCCTTCTGCATCCGTCTGCGGACTGGGGGGAGCCAGTCCACGGACATGGATGCGGAAGGTCGACATCCAATGCTAGCCGCATACATTTCAAACTCTTTTTCAACAAACTGGATGAAATTTATGCAAACACGGCCGAATTTCATACAAACATGATGGATTTCATACAAACCGGATGAAAACGGTTACATTTTGGACATATTTTCAACTAAAAAGCTAAAACTATGTGCACGTACGGTCGCGCGGAGCTTCATTCCCACGACACGAATACATTATGCTAGTCTACGGCCGGCCGCGATGGCTCCCTAAGGTTTTTGGGATTCTAGAGTATTTATAGAGGCGGAGGTAGGTCAAGGGGGTGCCCGTGGGCCCCACTACTCACCAGGACGCGTGGGAGGCCCCTGGCGCGCCCTGGTGACTAGTGGGCCCCACGAGCGTCCCCTCGTGCCCTCCAGAAGCTCCCTAGGTGTCTTCCTGCCAGAAAAAAAATGTACAAAATATTTCGTGGCATTTGGTATTGATATTTCGCAAAGTAAAAAAACAGCAACTGACACTGGGCATTATGTCAATAGGTTAGTTTTAAAAAATGATATAAAGTTGCTAGTAAATGTATATAAAACATTCAGGATTGATAATATAACAACATGGAACAATAAAGCATTATAGATACGTTGGAGGCGTATCAACTTACCCCACTTTGTCTCCGGTTTACTGGAGAAATCACGTCGGAACCGCCCCGCAGACTGATACAGGTCAGAGTTGGATGGTTTTTGTGGTCCGGACGGTTGCAGAGGTTTGAGGGTCGGCGTTGGAGATGCCCTTACTCAAAGTGTAGCAAATTTGACCATATTTGTAGAAATAATCTTTTATTCTTAAACTTGAAAAACCCAACAAAACTTTGGCTCTAGACAAAAATTATGCACCTTATATTTTGAAATCTTTAAACTTGATCAACCATTCATAACTTCGATTTTGGAAGAAACTTATACACCTATTATATATTTTGAAAAAGGGTGAGTGCAGTAGTACTATTGAAGAGAAAGAAGTTTCCTAGGTCAATTCTCTCGCTCACCGGACCCAACCACGCAGGATTCCTATGAGTGGTGCGTGTGCATAGATCGAAAAAAGCTGCCGTCGGCAAATCGACGAGCAAGCGGGGGAGCTGCTGCTGCATGCCCTGCGCAGACGCGTCACGTGCCCCATCGTGGGATCACGCATAAATTCTGTTTGCAACTTGCATGGCTGACCATCGATCTGTAGTCGCTCTCATCTAATCATTCTCCCGTCGCCGTCGAGCTCCAGCTTATTCCTCTTGGATTTGCAGCCAGCGCACGTGCTGTACAGTCCGGGGCTCCTGTCGGCAACGAAGGGATGCAAAATCGTCGTGGATTCGGTCGCTGGTTTCCCCCGGCGGTGCGATATATTCAAGAATGTGCGGCGATTGGAACAGTCCTGTCCTGACGATGGTGCCAAAATTACGTACTATGCATCTTGTGTATATATATCGCACCACCGTCTGGGTACATGGTCACTGGTCAAGAGAAGGTCTTTCTTTCTGGCCCAAAAAGATCTGGTAGATATAGCAGTCACCCGGGTTCATTTCATACTAGGTAGCACCATGGGTGGTGGGCTAGCCAGCCTGAGTTTTATCTTTATTTAAAATTGATGTCTAGTTTTCTGTAGACATTATTCATTTTTGAAATGGGTCAAATTCATTGCCCGATTTGGATTACCCATTACTCTCGCCGTTCCATAATATAGTGCATATATATTTTCTAAAAAGTCAAGCTTTATAAGTTTTGACCAAGTTTACTGAGAAAACTATTTATATCTACAATATAAAATATATAAAATACTAAAGTATGTCTTGTGATGTATCTCAGAATACGTATTTGCTATTCTAGATGTATTTTTTTTTCTCTCTACAAACTTGCTCAAAGTTTAACTTCTCAAAAAATATATACGCACTACATTGTGAAATGGAAGGAGTATTAACGTTGATATTTATCCTTTTTGTTGTTGTCTCGGACTATGTTTCAAATTTAGATTTGAAATGATATAATATGGTTAGATACTCCTTTCTTGTTTATTGGGCTCATCTTACAAATCACATCAACTAAGGATGAACTACTTATGTGCTAGACAACACGTTAATGCTACATGCATGACTCTCTTGCTCCTTCATGCATCGGTATATTATACATTGAGAACAAAAATCTGACAGAATTTAATATGGACATAGCTATATATGCATGTTCCGAATACAATGAGCCTTAGAATTATTATCTTTTTCTGTTTGAGATATGCCCTCTAAACTGGAAGGGGGGATTATATGTTGTGTTCATCCATTAATATATAGAAGTCTTCTGAAGCGTTAAGCCCTGCTACGGAGAATAGTGCAATCGGTGTACCAGGAGCTCTAGTGCAAACATGTATGGTTTCCCGGAGAAACGACCAAATGAGAGATGATGTTGAAGTTCGTTACTTTACCTGGATCATAAGTGTGTACCAAAGAAGTTTGATCAATGAATTGATTCCGGTAGGCGTTGGACTAAGTATGTGGTTTTTCTTTCCACCGTATATCCAGCTTCGGTCCATTATGTAGGTAGCACATACGACTATAACATTACTAAGACAAAAAAAAACTATACAAACCTCAATTTCTCCTCCCTCCCCACTCCCCAGTTTTGCCAACTACCCATTTTATACCAAATTCCTATATATCTAAGAAAGACCTAAGGCTCCCTGTTTCACCTCCTAGATTTACACTCGGCCCTTTGTCCAAGTTCCTCCCATTTTCCCTTTTGGTCCCCGCCCCTTTTGCTTTTTCTCACCTGTTTTGATGGAAAACCGCCTCAACCGGTCCACATCTTATTGAATTTAAATAAAAATTTCTTTGGTAAGTCAATAAATGTTTACCAAATAAAATCCTTTTTAAACACTTTTATTAACAATAAATAGGACATGAATCACATACTACTAATCTACTAGAATATTTATGTCCCCATTGCAATGCACGGGCAATTATCTAGTACTCCCTCCGTCCCAAAATAAGTGTCTCAACTTTGTACTAACTTTAATACAAAAAATTGTACTAAGGTCAAGACATTTATTTTGGGACGGAGGGAGTATATCATAAACATAAGTAAAATAACAAAATATTGCCCCTCTCCCACAAATCTACCCCACCCCACCCTCAGTACTTCCCATCTCTAGCATAAACTACCCAAATACATAATCAGAGAAAAAAATACAAGAATTGACAATAGTCAAAATTAGTAACTTTGGACACCAAGAAGTAGTTGGTGTACAATCAACACCCAAAGTGCTCAAATGGTGAAAATTCGACACAAGGCCGCCAAGTTGCGGTGCTTTCTGGGAAACATATCAGATTCTGGAGAAGCATGCAGTTGTGGGTTGAACTTAAGTAGCTCGAAGGATCAATGATGGGCGGGTACCGAACCACCTAGCTGGGATCTAGAGAGTATATAGCATCATAGCGGGCGTCTGGGTTTGCAGTTGTCGTGTGTTGAGAGTGTTTTGTTGGGCCACTTGTTTAGCTGTGGTGTTTCATGCATCAAGTGTGGTTTGCCTGATCGGTTTTTGCCTGGTTCTCTGTTAATTAATTAGGAAACTCTCTTCTTCTTAATTAATCGATGAGGCTCTTTTGCCTCTGTTTTGGAAAATATAGCAGGTTATCGGCCAATTAAGGTAGCCATCAAAGGTAGTTAGGAAGCAAAGACGGTCGCCCACATGAGGTCCCTAAATTAACCCATTCAAATTGTATTATAAGTGGCCGATAAAACCATGAGAGACAATTTCTCACACAAGACCCATTTTAAAGCACAATCATAGACGAACATGCATCACAAACAGTTCTTCCTCTAGGCTTATGGCTCACGATTTCCTCGGCCGTCCCGTATGTAATAGAATGTATCATATGTAATAGAGTGTATCATAGGCGCGCCATTAGAAATATCGTCATGTCAAAACTTGTGCTACTGTGTACTATTGAAAGAACTACAGAATGCCGAATTCTCGGTTGTCTAAGAACTTATTGAACCCCAGTCGAGCACATAGCCCATTGGATCCATTTTGCTGAATTTTGCTAGGGTTATTTTGATGGTGATTGCTAGCTTAATTTTGTACCATATTCACTAAGATCTAGCAAAATCTCAGTTGCCTGAGAGATAGGCATGCCTGAGAAATTGTAACGTGTAACAGGATGATCAGCGTCATATGGAATAGCATAGAGGTTAGTAGATATGTTTGTATGCCCCTTGATGGTAATTGATTTCTCAATATTTCATTTTTTAAACGGAAGCATAAGATTTGCCTCATCTATTAAATAAGGAGAGAATAGAGTTTAGAGTTTTACAACACCCACAGGTACAGCATGGGAATTACTCGCCCACAAGAATATCTCCTAATTTTTTTGCGCCCACGGTCACCAAAAGCTTGGCGGTGAGTAGGACGGTCGTTGGCACACTCTTATGACGGAATACCCGTGCATTTCTTTCATTCCAAATGGTCCACGAGACAAGCATGGTGAGAGAAGTCAAAGCTTGCCGATTGGGGTTGCGATTGTCAGTTCTCTTGTCCCACCATTCGTAGAAGGATTCATCCATGTGCCACTCGGATGTATCCATGTGTGCGAGACCAAGCCTCTCAATGAGAGACTTCCATATCCGAATCGTAAAGCAACACTTGAAGAAAATGTGGGCACCCGTTTCTTGCTCCCTATTGCAAAGCTTGCGGAGGCCACAATTTGGCCAACCTCATTGCTATAAATGATTGGCTGTCCAAATCCTATCTTGCATTGCCAACCACGCAAAGAATATAACATCTGGAGGTGCCCATGCCTTCCAAACCATACAGTCAAAAGGGGAAGGACTCAAGCCTAGAATTGAGCCTTGTGTGCGGTGACCGCCGTGTATATCCCATCGTTCGCGTGCTTCCAGACGATGGTATCTTCGATTTGCTCATGAAGGTGGACATCATTTATTTTTTTGCGAATACGCAAAGATTGCATATCTTTTCATTGATAGAAAGAGAAGAATGAGTACAACAAGGGGTACAACTCATGACATGAACACAAAGAGGCATGAACATGGTGCCCGGAGCATAGAGAGACAGGGCGCTCAGCCCGAACAGAGTAAGGAACACAACTAAACCCACCAAGCCTAAAACTAGAGGAGCAGACCGAAGCAGCATGACGTCAAACATCTTCAAATCCAACACCGGGGACACCACGAGCGAGCAAGATGACGCCTTCAAGAAGGGGAACGACGTAGTGACGCCGCCGCCATCCGATCCGGTGAACCGGACCTAGGGTTTCCCCTGATGCTCGTAGAGGGGCACGGATAAAGGCCTTGGCAGCGCCTCCAGAAAGGAAAACGACACCCGCGAGCGTCGTCGCTGCCAGCATCGGCAAGCCGAGCATGGATTTCGCCTGGCCTGAGTCCGAGCGATCCCAAAGCCACCAGGTCAAGATCCGAAGATGCCGGAGCCAACCTGCACATCGACTGAAACCTAGGAAGGGGGTGGGGCTGCACCTGCCGCCAACAAAAACACAAGCTTTGGAGCCGACATGGCTCGTAGGTGGACGGGATCGGAGAGGCAGCGGTGTAGAGAGCCGACGTGGATGGAAGGAAGGCAGCCGACGCAACCAGCAATCCGGAGCCGGAAGAGAA
>NW_021284098.1:0-1290 GCF_002162155.2 Triticum dicoccoides
TTGAGTCTAGAAATTCTTTAGTTATATGTAGGGGAATTGTTTGTGGGTTGGAACGTAAGGCTCTTTTTACTCCTTATACCTTATGACTTTCTGATCTGAGTCAGTCCATTCTTCCACCGGGGGTTAAGGAATTAGGATCTGTTCTCTCTATCAGGATCACGAGTTACTAATCAGTAGTACCTTATAAGTTTGATGGTTACCAGCCTAGTTCAGTTCTACTACCACATTATGTTGCCAGAATGGTTTCAGAACTTTGATATGATGATGATGAGTGTGTACGAAATCCTTTGTCAAATGTCTCAAAACCCTTTTGAGCATTTACAGCTGTTATGCTGCCGAAATTTTGCTAGAAATTCTAATGCCTTTGCATTATGATTATGCTTTCAGATGGCCACTCGCGACCTCAATCAAGTGGTTCGCCTGACTCGATGCCTAGATGTACCCGGCCATACTGCTAAGTTGGTCAGGGTAATGACTGAGGCTGGATACCGCCGGTATCCCGAGTACATGGTCGAAGAGCAATTCCGAGATTTTAATCAAAGCCAGTATCTCTGCACTGTCAGGATATTTCCATCTTATCCTGGATCCACCGAGCCTCTTCACTGCTCCTATGGACTCGGGGTTACTATCGAGATGGCTGTGCAGGACGCCGCCTACTCTATGATGACCATTATGCGGGTCAGATCTGGTTTATTTCGGGACTCTGATTTCCGGTATATGCCAGGATCACTTCCGGGAGCACAAGGGTATCTCCAGGCTATCTATGCTGACCCCACTCAGGAGGATTCACGGACTCGCACCACTGCTGAGATGCTCAAGGATAAGGACCGTGAAAATCGGGCCTTAAGGCTAGAGCTCTTCAACACCCGTGCTGACCACTGGGCCACTTTGACTCGGTTCGCACCGGCGGTGCAAGCTGGATATTCAGATATGCGCGATCTCTACCCTGTGAGATCTGCTCTGCCAGACGTGATGGTTTGGCGTGATGTAGGAGGCATCACCCCACCTCGCGGTCCCCGCAGGCCACCGTTTGTTGGTCCAAGGCCTCATCCTAGCCCCTATGGTCCACAAGCTCCGCGAGACCGTCTGTTTCCAGATGATCATGTTGAGCTTCCAGGCTATGGAGGTGACTTCTACGAGGACTACTACGGATCGGTCTGAGTTAGTGGTAGTATCACTAGTTCGCACTAGCTGTGTCGTCTATCGTCCCGCGTGACTCGTGGGATATGACCTAGTTTGTACTCCTTCCGGAGGTGTAGAAAAATAATGTATAGGAGCTTGGAATGCCTC
>NW_021284099.1:0-1314 GCF_002162155.2 Triticum dicoccoides
TTGGGTTCGAGCTTAATCCTGAAACTTTTTCACATAAGCGTCACAGCCCCAAACTTTTAAGAAACGACAACTTAGGTTTCTCTAAACCATAATTCATACGGTGTCATCTCAACGGAATTACGTGGTGCCCTATTTAAAGTGAATGTGGTTGTCTCTAATGCCTAACCCATGGACAATAGTGGTAATTCGATAAGAGACATCATGGTACGCACCATATCCAATAGGGTGCAACTATGATGTTCGGACACATCATCACACTATGGTGTTCCAGGCTGTATTAGTTGTGAAACTATTTCCACAATGTCTTAACTCTGTGCCAAACTCGTAATTCAGATATTCATCTCTATGATCATATCACAGACATTTTATCCTCTTGTTACAATGATCTTCTACTTCACTCTGAAATTACTTGAACCATTCAATAATTCAGACTTGTGTTTCATCAAGTAAATATTCTCAACATCTACTCGAATCATCTGTGAAGTAAGAACATAACGATATTCACTGCATGCCTCAGCACTCATTGGACTGCACACATCAAAATGTGTTGCTTCCAATAAGTTGCTATCTTGTTCCATTTTACTGAAACCGAGGCTTTTCAGTCATCTTGCCTAAGTGGTATGATTTGCATATCTCAAGTGATTCAAAATCAAGTAAGTTCAAACGGTCCATTTGCATGGAGTTTCTTCATGCATATATACCAATAGACATGGTTCGCATGTCTCAAACTTTTCAAAAATGAGTGAGTCCAAAGATCCATCAACATGGAGCTTCTTCATGCGTTTTATACCATTATGACTTACATGGCAGTGCCACAAGTAAGTGGTACTATCATTACTATCTTATATCTTTTGGCATGAAAATGTGTATCCCTACGATCAAAATTCAATAAACCATTCCTTTAGGTGCAAGAGCACTTATTCAGGTTTAATACTAATCTTGATGGTAGAGGGAGCGTGCGATGTTAGATCACATCAAACTTGGAAACACTTCCAACACGTATCGTCAGCTCACCTTTAGCTAGTCTCCGTTTATTCCGTAGCCTTTTATTTCGAGTTACTAACACTTAGCAACCGAACCGGTATCTTATACCCTGGTGCTACTAGGAGTACTAGTAAAGTACACATCAACACAATGTATATCCAATATACTTCTATCGACTTTGCCAGCCTTCTCATCTACCAAGTATCTAGGGTAATTCTGCTCTAGTGGTCGTTCCCCTTATTACAGAAGCACTTAGTCTCGGGTTTGGGTTCAACCTCGGGTTTCTTCATTGGTGCAGCAGCTGATTTGCCGTTTCATGAAGTATCCCTT
>NW_021284100.1:0-888 GCF_002162155.2 Triticum dicoccoides
TTCCGTAGTATCTGTCCTTGTCGTTACCGGTGTAGGATTCCATCGTTACCCCGGAGTTCTGATAACCATCGCTCTTCATGTCCTTGGCCTCGGTGTAGAATGTGTAGCCGTTGATATCGTACGCCTCATAGGTCATCAGGTTGTGCTCGGCGCCCTGTGACAAGGCGAATATGAGTTGTTCTTCCGCGGAAGAATCCTCATGTAAAGGGTACGACAGAAGCTTATGCTTGAACCAACGCGTGAAACATGAGTTGTGCTCTTTGAGTATATCTCCGTCCGTCCTCTGTTGGCCTCGGTCATTGTACGTCTTTTTAATAAAGGTTTTGTGCTCTACCAACCAAGGATCGACCACGTCTATGTGTTGTAGCGCGACTAGGTTTGCTCTTTCAAAGTCGGCGAGTCGACCCTCGAAGTCGACATGCATTTCGGGCGACCCTCATGGTGACCCCATCCAGCGAGCCTGCCGAGGTGCCTGTTGACGGGCAGACCAACGGGGTTCTTGATGCCTAGATAATTCGTGCAGTAGGAGATGCACTCTTCGGTCAGAAAGCCCCTGGCTATGCTTCCTTCTGGACGTGACATGTTGCGAACGTATCCTTTGATGACACCATTCATCCTTTCGAATGGCATCATGCTGTGCAGGAACGTCGGCCCGAGTTGGATGATATCCTCCACTATATGGACCAGCAGATGCACCATAACGTCGAAGAATGCGGGCGGGAAGTACATCTCAAGCTCGCATAGTATCACCACGATCTCTTCCTGTAGCCTTCTGAGTTGCCTCACGCCAATCGACTTCCGAGAGATGACGTCGAAGAAGTTGCATAGGCCAAATAGCGTTTCACGGACGTGCGCGTCCATGATCCCACGGATTGCAACTGGAAGTAT
>NW_021284101.1:0-979 GCF_002162155.2 Triticum dicoccoides
CGACCACCGTCGCCGTCGATTCGCCGTCTCCAGCGCGTCCCCGAGCCCACTTCGACGCCCACTGCAACCGCGGTGAGCTACGCCACCGTTTCCCCCTCTCCTCCCCCTCGTTTCCCCACCGTAGCCTCCTCCCCACCACGGCCGAACCTCCGCCGTCGCCGAGCTCGTCGTCGACGCAGCTCCGGTGACCATTTGGTCACCCCGGCGAGTCCAACGAGTTCGCAAGACCCCGTAGAGCATCCCTAGCGCCTCGCTTCGCTCGACTTCGAGCTCCAACCCCGTTCCCGTGCACGACCGAACCCCGGCGGCCGCAGCCGAGCTCGCCGCCGTCGACTCCGGCCACCCCGACCCCAACGGACTCCGCCAAGAGCTGCGGTTTGTCCTCAGCTCCACTCCGGTGGTCTCCGCGGCCCCTCTGGTGGCCGAAATGACCAAAACCACTCCCGCCGCCGCGTCGGGCTCGCCGGCGGCTAAACGCCGGCAGCCGACTTTGACTTTGACCACGGGTGGGCCCTGGTTGACTCCCCTGAGTCAATGACAGGTGGGGCCCAGCCCTGTTAATTTAACAGGATTAGTTTTAATTAAATTTTAATTAAAATAATCACCCTGACATGCGGGACCCACTGTCAGGTTTGACCCAGACCTGTTCCGTTGACCTGCTGACGTCACACTGACGTCAGGCTGACGCAGTAATTGATTTTCTGAATTTAAATTAAATCAGGAAATTCCAGAATATTATTTAAACTTCAAAAATTCATAACTTTTATTCTGTAACTCCAAATTGGACAAATTATATATGAAAAATGATCAGAAAAATCCAATCTATCCATCTGTACTATTTTCATGCATGATCAAACAAGTTAAATTGATGTTTTAAGCAGAACAAGGAAAAGCACTTTAAAAGACCATATTTGAACTTAAAATTTGAATCCTTGATTCAAATTTGTTCAAACCCCTCTGTTCTTAGTTGCATTAGCCC
>NW_021284102.1:0-1021 GCF_002162155.2 Triticum dicoccoides
AGTCTGTATAAAACCAAATGCTTTGATCACACTATCAAAACGTTTATTCCAACTCCGAGAGGCTTGCACCAGTCCATAAATGGATCGCTGGAGCTTGCACACTTTGTTAGCTCCCTTTGGATCGACAAAACCTTCTGGTTGCATCATATACAACTCTTCTTCCAGGAATCCATTCAGGAATGCAGTTTTGACATCCATTTGCCAAATTTCATAATCATAAAATGCGGCAATTGCTAACATGATTCGGACGGACTTAAGCATCGCTACGGGTGAGAAGGTCTCATCGTAGTCAATTCCTTGAACTTGCCGAAAACCTTTTGCGACAAGTCGAGCTTTGTAGACAGTAACATTACCATCAGCGTCAGTCTTCTTCTTAAAGATCCATTTATTCTCTATCGCTTGCCGATCATCGGGCAAGTCAACCAAAGTCCATACTTTGTTCTCATACATGGATCCCATCTCAGATTTCATGGCTTCTAGCCACTTTGCGGAATCTGGGCTCACCATCGCTTCTTCATAGTTCGTAGGTTCATCATGATCTAGTAGCATGACCTCCAGAGCAGGATTACCGTACCACTCTGGTGCGGATCTTACTCTGGTTGATCTACGAAGTTCAGTAGTATCTTGATCTGAAGTTTCATGATCATTATCATTGGCTTCCTCACTAACTGGTGTAGGTGTCACTGAAACAGTTTTCTGTGATGAACTACTTTCCAGTAAGGGAGCAGGTACAGTTACCTTGTCAAGTTCTACTTTCCTCCCACTCACTTCTTTCGAGAGAAACTCCTTCTCTAGAAATGATCCATTCTTAGCAACAAATGTTTTGCCTTCGGATCTGTGATAGAAGGTGTACCCAACAGTTTCCTTTGGGTATCCTATGAATACACATTTCTCCGATTTGGGTTCGAGCTTATCAGGTTGAAGCTTTTTCACATAAGCATCGCAGCCCCAAACTTTAAGAAACGACAACTTTGGTTTCTTGCCAAACCATAGTTCATAAGGCGTCGTCTCAACGGATTTT
>NW_021284103.1:0-916 GCF_002162155.2 Triticum dicoccoides
CAATGAAAGCACGTAAAACTTCGTTCATTAATCTCATGAAAGTACTAGGTGCATTAGTTAACCCAAAAGGCATGACTAACCACTCATATAATCCAAACTTAGTTTTGAATGCTGTTTTCCATTCATCTCCCAATTTCATACGAATTTGATGGTATCCACTACGTAAATCAACTTTGGAGAATATTGTAGAGCCACTCAATTCATCAAGCATATCATCTAGCCTAGGAATAGGATGACGATAACGAATAGTAATATTATTAATGCCTCTACAATCAACACACATACGTGATGTACCATCCTTTTTCGGCACTAGAATAATAGGAACAGCACAAGGACTAAGGGATTCGCGTATATAACCTTTGTCGAGAAGCTCTTGTACTTGACGCATAATCTCCTTCGTCTCCTCTGGATTGGTACGGTATGGTAGTGAAGCACCGGGAATTAAGTCAATCTGATGCTCAATCCCTCGAATAGGCGGTAATCCCGGTGGCACGTCTTGTGGAAAGACGTCAGCAAACTCCTGCAAAATGTTAGTGACAGCAGGAGGCAAAGAGGAAGGCACATCCTCGAATGAAAATAATGCCTCTTTGCACACAAAAGCATAGAAAACAGATTTGCTGAAATCTAGCTCATCAATATCAGATTTGGTGGCAAATAAACATGCACTTTTCAATTTAATTTCAGAAGCAACACTAGATGGTTTATTATTAGGCTTCATTTGTTGCTCAAATTCTTTTGCCACAATCTGATTTTCACTCTTATTCGTCTCCTGTTTTGCTTTATTAGCTCTATTAATATCATCTTTCAAAATGGAATCAGGAGTCATAGGAAGCAAAGTAATATTTTTATCCTTATGAACAAGAGTATAGTGATTGTTTCTACCATGGTGTACAGAATTTTTATCAAATTGCCATGG
>NW_021284104.1:0-1088 GCF_002162155.2 Triticum dicoccoides
GTGCTGAATTGATTTTAAAAATGCATGAGTTAACTAAGGAAAACATTGAGCGTATGAATGCTAAATATAAACTTGCTGGAGATAAGGGTAGAAAACATGTTGTGTTTGCACCTGGAGATCTTGTTTGGTTACATTTGCGTAAGGATAGATTTCCTGATTTGCGCAAATCAAAGCTAATGCCACGTGCTGATGGTCCCTTTAAGGTGTTAGAGAAAATAAATGATAATGCATACAAACTTGAGCTGCCTGCAGATTTTGGGGTTAGTCCCACTTTTAACATTGCAGATTTGAAGCCTTATTTGGGTGAGGAAGATGAACTTCCGTCGAGGACGACTTCATTTCAAGAAGGGGAGGATGATGAGGACATCAATACAATTGTTACACCCACAGCCCCTGCTGCTATACATACTGGACCAATTACTAGAGCTCGTGCACGCCAACTAAATTACCAGGTACTTTCGTTTCTTGGTAATGATTCTAATGTTCATGAGAATATGATGCTGCCTAAATTGGATACATTTGTTTTGCTTACAAATGAAGGGCCTAGCTTGGAGAAGGATTTACATTGGAGCAAGAACAAGCATGGAGATGATGGCATGCGCAAGGGGAACAAGAATGGAGTTACAAGTGATGATTTCAGGACTTTGAATCCACCATAATGGGTGCATGAGGCCTTGGACGAAATATACAAGATGCCACTTCATAAATTTCGTCCCGAGGCTATTTTAGGTGCTGCGTCACCTTATTATTGGGCCAGGCCCATGTAATTTCGAAATACATAAGTATAGGCTATTTTTAGAGTCCGTATGTGTGGGGAAACAAGAGATAGGGTTGATTTCGGACTCCTCCACCAAGGGCCACGAAATTCCCCCCTCTTCCTCCATATATACAGCCCTTAGGGCATCGTTTAGACTTTGGGGTTTTGTTTAGATTAAAAGTTCGCCATAGCTGCAACTTCGCGTACTTCGTTTGTGTTCAACGACCAGACAAAGGCGTCACAGAACCCCACCTTGATCAATAAAGCTTTCATCTTATATTCGCAATATCCAGATTGCAATCTTAGTTTCTTGCTTGTTCTTCGTTTGCTC
>NW_021284105.1:0-1246 GCF_002162155.2 Triticum dicoccoides
ACATCAGATTAGTTTCACTATTTTCTACCACTCAACTTTTGTGTTGTCTTTTCTGCCCATAGTGAACCTGATGCAAAACTGACCGAAGGGGCGTTGTAGTAGGTTCTAGTATAGGTTCTGTCACCCTCCTGTTTTTATATATATCATGTTTGAAAACTGATGCACACACATAACACAATGGAATCATATGAAACTGCTCTTTGACATTTATCAAACTAGGCTTTAACTAGCTACATCTATTTTTGTTGAATTCGTTAATTGTGTTCTAGTATACTTTTTTGTCATTGTGTGAGGATGGATTACACACTCAGTTGTTAGGATAGGGTGTTGTGGATGATTCCTGAAAAGGGCCACGGCTAATTGAATTTTGTACCGAAAAAGGCTTCTCGCCCCGCTTTATAAATAAAGCAAACCACAACCGAAGCACAGCATCCAACCAAAAAACGAAGGTCCATAGAAACGAAAGAAAATAAAGGTAAGGTACAGGCTGGGGGCAACAGCAAAAATAAGCCCACAAGGAAAGGAAATACAGCCTCAAGGGGGATAAATGATCATGAGAAGTCTAGCGGCCACGTCCTTGTGCTTCCTCGTCAATCTGTCAATGGCCACCTTGTCTTTGGTTGCTCCTTCTTAGGTTTGAAGGCCCATCTCGTCCTGTAGGTGTTCATGAGTGCATTTTCCAGGTTTTGATTTAACCATTAGAGCATCTCCAGCCGTTTGCCCCCCCAGGGCACCCGACGAATGTCTTTTGGCGTATGCGCTGGCGCTTTTTCCGCCCTGGGGGCGATCGAGTTTCCAGTCGCGCCCCCAGGTTTCGGCCCCCAAAAGCCCGAAAATTCTAATTTATCTTTCCTGCTGCCAAAAAACGCCACAGGTTAGGCGATCATCATGGCACAGGTCGGCGATCAAACATACCCAAAAGTTCGGTGATCAAAAGGAAGGAATCATAGACATGGAACGCATCAAACGGCAGGCTCCTCTGCCATGGGACTGGCTGAGGTCAGTGTGGGCGCATCTTCAGTGCTCGGGCTCGACGTTGGCGTTGGCGTGGCTTCAGTGCTCACGCAGGGCGTCCGCACATGTTCACTTCTCAGGCTTGGCGTCGGCGTTGGCGTCGTTGTGGGCGTAGAGGCGGCGGTTGCCGCCTGTCGAGGCATCTGGTTCAAGATGAGGCCACGCTCTGCCAGGTACCACGCCTTCACCTGCTCGTCCATCGTCGACATGTCTGCCGCCATCAAGAGCGCCA
>NW_021284106.1:0-1455 GCF_002162155.2 Triticum dicoccoides
TGCGCTTGAGGACTTCGACTCCGGAGGGGAGGCGGCCACAAATCCATTGCCAAAGGAAGATCCTAATCTTCAGTGGCAAGCGAATGTCCCAGATCAAACCGAAGGGCTCGGGAGCGGGCGAAGGCGCGATGGCCGCATACAGGGACCTAGTAGAGAAGCGACCGGAAGACTCTAGGCGCCACGAGACGGCGTCCGGGGCGTCGGTGACGCTCATCGGGAGAAGGGCGATGTCCTGGAGGAGGGAATCCCAGGCGGCCACTTCGAGAGGACTGAAAGGGCGATGAAACGCGAGGCGCCCTAAGTCAATAAGGGCCGTCTCAACAGAGACCCGAGGGTCAACTGCAATGGCGAAGAGATCGGGAAAGCGGGCGGCCAGAGGGGTGTCGCCGAGCCACCGATCAAACCAGAATAGGGTCGCGGACCCAGTACCAACCGAAATGGACGTGCCAATGCGAAGCACAGGAAGCAGCTGCACGACGGCCTGCCAAAACTGTGATCCACCCGAACGCTGACAGAAAGCCAGAGGCTGTCCACGGAGGTATTTGTTGCGGATAATGGTGAGCCACAACCCTCCGTCTCCATTGGCAATACGCCACAACCACCGGGTCAGGAGGGCGATGTTCATGCGGTGGGAGGACAGAATCCCAAGACCCCCCTGGTCTTTGGGTTTACAAATGTCCGACCAACTAACCATGTGGTACTTCTGTTTGTCATCGTCGCCAGCCCAATAGAACCTGGATTGGTACTTGGCAATTTCCGTGTGTAGCGTTTCATGGAGGCTATAAAAGCTCATGAGGAACCAAAGGAGGCTGGCGAGTGAGGAGTTGATGAGGATCACACGCGCCGCCTTCGATAGCCAACGCCCTTTCCAAGGTTCGACGCGGTGTTGCATATGGGTCACCGTAGGGCGGAGGTCCGCCACGGTGAGGCGCGGATCACTAACGGGGATCCCCAGGTAGGTCGTGGGGAAAGACCCCAGCCGACAGTTCAGGCGGTCAGCAATAGCCTGAGCCTCCACCGGAGGGTAGCCAAGGACCATCACCTCGCTCTTATCGAAGTTAATCGTTAGGCCCGACAACTGCTGGAAGCACAGGAGGAGGAACTTCAGGTTAGCCACGTCCCGAGTTGAACCTTCCACCATTATTATGGTGTCGTCCGCGTATTGCAGGAGGGAAACCCCTCCCCCTCCAACTAGGTGGGGGACAATGCCGTGGATATGGCCAGCACCCTTAGCCTTATCCAGGATGGCGGCCAGGGCATCGACCACCATGTTGAACAGGAACGGCGAGAAAGGGTCTCCCTAACGGACCCCACAGAGGGTGGGGAAGTATGGCCCAATCTCGCCGTTGATGTTCACTGCAGTCCGCCCACAAGAAACTAATTGCATCACACGGGTCACCCAGCGGTCATCAAAGCCCTTACGCAGCAGCACTTCCCGAAGGAAAGGCCAGTGGA
>NW_021284107.1:0-1455 GCF_002162155.2 Triticum dicoccoides
TGCGCTTGAGGACTTCGACTCCGGAGGGGAGGCGGCCACAAATCCATTGCCAAAGGAAGATCCTAATCTTCAGTGGCAAGCGAATGTCCCAGATCAAACCGAAGGGCTCGGGAGCGGGCGAAGGCGCGATGGCCGCATACAGGGACCTAGTAGAGAAGCGACCGGAAGACTCTAGGCGCCACGAGACGGCGTCCGGGGCGTCGGTGACGCTCATCGGGAGAAGGGCGATGTCCTGGAGGAGGGAATCCCAGGCGGCCACTTCGAGAGGACTGAAAGGGCGATGAAACGCGAGGCGCCCTAAGTCAATAAGGGCCGTCTCAACAGAGACCCGAGGGTCAACTGCAATGGCGAAGAGATCGGGAAAGCGGGCGGCCAGAGGGGTGTCGCCGAGCCACCGATCAAACCAGAATAGGGTCGCGGACCCAGTACCAACCGAAATGGACGTGCCAATGCGAAGCACAGGAAGCAGCTGCACGACGGCCTGCCAAAACTGTGATCCACCCGAACGCTGACAGAAAGCCAGAGGCTGTCCACGGAGGTATTTCTTGCGGATAATGGTGAGCCACAACCCTCCGTCTCCATTGGCAATACGCCACAACCACCGGGTCAGGAGGGCGATGTTCATGCGGTGGGAGGACAGAATCCCAAGACCCCCCTGGTCTTTGGGTTTACAAATGTCCGACCAACTAACCATGTGGTACTTCTGTTTGTCATCGTCGCCAGCCCAATAGAACCTGGATTGGTACTTGGCAATTTCCATGTGTAGCGTTTCATGGAGGCTATAAAAGCTCATGAGGAACCAAAGGAGGCTGGCGAGTGAGGAGTTGATGAGGATCACACGCGCCGCCTTCGATAGCCAACGCCCTTTCCAAGGTTCGACGCGGTGTTGCATATGGGTCACCGTAGGGCGGAGGTCCGCCACGGTGAGGCGCGGATCACTAACGGGGATCCCCAGGTAGGTCGTGGGGAAAGACCCCAGCCGACAGTTCAGGCGGTCAGCAATAGCCTGAGCCTCCACCGGAGGGTAGCCAAGGACCATCACCTCGCTCTTATCGAAGTTAATCGTTAGGCCCGACAACTGCTGGAAGCACAGGAGGAGGAACTTCAGGTTAGCCACGTCCCGAGTTGAACCTTCCACCATTATTATGGTGTCGTCCGCGTATTGCAGGAGGGAAACCCCTCCCCCTCCAACTAGGTGGGGGACAATGCCGTGGATATGGCCAGCACCCTTAGCCTTATCCAGGATGGCGGCCAGGGCATCGACCACCATGTTGAACAGGAACGGCGAGAAAGGGTCTCCCTAACGGACCCCACAGAGGGTGGGGAAGTATGGCCCAATCTCGCCGTTGATGTTCACTGCAGTCCGCCCACAAGAAACTAATTGCATCACACGGGTCACCCAGCGGTCATCAAAGCCCTTACGCAGCAGCACTTCCCGAAGGAAAGGCCAGTGGA
>NW_021284108.1:0-1059 GCF_002162155.2 Triticum dicoccoides
TTACCGGAACCCCCCGGGAGCTATTTGGGCCATAGTGGGCCTTAGTGGAAAAGAGAAGGGGCTGCCCTAGATGGGCTGCGCGCCCCCCTTCCCCTAGTCCTATTAGGACTAGGAGAGGTGGCCGGCCCCCTCCTCCTCTTTTCCCCTCCGAGGAATCCTAGTTGGACTAGGATTGGAGGGGGAATCCTACTCCCAGAGGGAGTAGGACTCTCCTGCGCCTCCCCCCCTTGGCCGGCCAGCCTCCCCTCCTCTCCTCCTTTATATACGGAGGCAGGGGCACCTCTAAACACACAAGTTGACACAAGTTGATCCACGTGATCTATTCCTTAGCCGTGTGCGGTGCCCCCTGCCACCATATTCCTCGATAATACTGTAGCGGAGTTTAGGCGAAGCCCTGCTGCTGTAGTTTATCAAGATCGTCACCACGCCGTCGTGCTGACGAAACTCTTCCCCGACACTTTGCTGGATCGGAGTCCGGGGATCGTCATCGAGCTGAACGTGTGCTCGAACTCGGAGGTGCCGTAGTTTCGGTACTTGATCGGTTGGATCGTGAAGACGTACGACTACTTCCTCTACGTCGTGTCATCGCTTCCGCAGTCGGTCTGCGTTGGGTACGTAGACAACACTCTCCCCTCGTTGCTATGCATCACATGATCCTGTGTGTGCGTAGGAATTTTTTTGAAATTACTACGAAACCCAACAGTGGCATCCGAGCCTAGGTTATTTATGTTGATGTTATATGCACGAGTAGAACACAAGTGAGTTGTGGACGATACAAGTCATACTGCCTACCAGCATGTCATACTTTGGTTCGGCGGTATTGTTGGACGAGACGACCCGGACCAACCTTACGCGTACGCTTACGCGAGACCGGTTCCCTCGACGTGCTTTGCACAGAGATGGCTTGCGGGCGACTGTCTCTCCAACTTTAGTTGAACCAAGTATGGCTACGCCCGGTCCTTGCGAAGGTTAAAACGGAGTCTATTTGACAAACTATCGTTGTGGTTTTGATGCGTAGGTGAGATTGGTTCTTACTTAAGCCCGTAGCAGCCACGTAAA
>NW_021284109.1:0-1906 GCF_002162155.2 Triticum dicoccoides
GTCTTAAATCATAGAAAAACTTTTACTTTTGTTGGTATGTGAAACCAGGTGGTATAAATTTAGCAACAATGTAATTAGCATAATCAGCATACCATGGAGCAGTACAAGAAGCATTTATTACATTTAATTGTTCATCAGGAAAGCTATCAACAATAGGTAGTGGGTCATCAAGAACATTCTCTAACCTAGACAAGTTGTCTGCGACGGGGTTCTCAGCTCCCTTTCTATCAATAATATGCAAATCAAATTCTTGTAGCAAAAGAACCCATCTAATAAGTCTAGGTTTAGCATCTTTCTTTTCCATAAGATACTTAATAGCAGCATGATCAGTGTGAATAGTTAATTTAGAATCAACAATATAAGGTCTGAACTTATCACAAGCAAATACAACTGCTAAGAATTGTTTTTTAGTAGTAGCATAATTTCTCTGGGCACTGTCTAGAGTTTCACTAGCATATTGAATAACATTTAATTTCTTATCAACTCTTTGTCCTAGAACAACACCTATAGCATAATCACTATCATCACACATAATTTCAAAGGGTGAATTCCAATCAGGTGGCTGAACAATAGGTGCAGAAATCAATGCTTTCTTAAGTATTTCAAATGCTTCTACACAATCATCATCAAAGACAAAAGGTATATCTTTTTGTAATAGATTAGTCAGAGGCCAATAATTTTTTGAAAAGTCCTTAATGAACCTCCTATAAAAACCGGCATGACCAAGGAAACTTCTTATACCTTTGATGTCCTTGGGACACGACATCTTTTCAATAGCATCAACTTTAGCTTTATCTACTTCAATACCTCTTTCAGAAATTTTATGCCCCAAGACAATACCTTCATTAACCATAAAGTGGCACTTCTCCCAGTTCAAGACAAGATTAGTTTCTTCACATCTCTACAAAACTCGATCAAGGTTGCTCAAGCAATCATCAAAAGAGGATCAATAAACGGAGAAATCGTCCATGAAAACCTCACAAATCTTTTCACAAAAGTCAGAGAATATAGCCATCATGCATCTTTGAAAGGTAGCAGGTGTATTACATAAACCAAAAGGCATATGTCTATAAGAAAAAGTACCAAAAGGGCAAGTAAAAGTAGTCTTTTCTTGATCCTTAGCTAACACGGGTATTTGGGAGAAACCAGAGTAACCATCTAGAAAGCAAAAATGTGTGTGTTTGGATAATCTTTCTAGCATTTGACCAATAAAAAGCAAAGGGCAATGATCTTTTTTAGTAGCTTTATCTAATTTGTGAAAATAAATTACCATCCTATAACCTGTAATAATTCTTTGCGGGATCAATTCATCTTTATCATTAGGAATGACAGTAATTAATACCTCCCTTCTTAGGGACACAATGGACAGGACTTACCCACTGACTATCAGCAATGGGATAAATTATACCTGCCTCAAGGAGCTTTAGTATTTCCTTTCTTACCACTTCTTTCATTTTTTGGATTTAGTCGTCGTTGGTGATCAATAACTGGTTTGGCATCTTTCTCCAAATTTATTTTGTGTTGACATAGAGTGGGACTAATGCCCTTAAGATCATCAAGAGTATATCCAATAGCAGCACGGTGCTTCTTCAGAGTTTTCAATAATTTCTCTTCCTCCTTCTCTGAAAGTTTAGCACTAATAATAACAGGATATATCTTCTTTTCATCAAGATAAGCATATTTAAGAGTATCAGGTAATGGTTTAAGCTCAAACGCAGGATCGCCCTTGGGTGGAGGAGGATCCCCTAGGATTTCAACAGGCAAGTTCTGTTTCAGAATAGGTCCTTGTTTAAAGAATACTTCATCTATTTCCCTTCTTTCATTCATAAACATATCATTTTCATGGTCAAGCAAATATTGTTCTAAAGGATCATTAGGAGGCACAACAATAGAAGCAAGACCAATA
>NW_021284110.1:0-3718 GCF_002162155.2 Triticum dicoccoides
GGGGGGGGGGAATCCTACTCCCGGTGGGAGTAGGACTCCTCCTGGCGCGCCCTCCTCCTGGCCGGTCGCACCTTCCCCCCTTGCTCCTTTATATACGGGGGCAGGGGGGCACCTCTAAACACACAAGTTGATCTTCGTGATCGTTCCTTAGCCGTGTGCGGTGCCCCCCTCCACCATATTCCACCTCGGTCATATCGTTGCGGTGCTTAGGCGAAGCCCTGCGTCGGTAGAACATCATCATCGTCACCACGCTGTTGTGCTGACGGAACTCATCCCCGATACCCTGCTGGATCGGAGTCCGGGGATCATCATCGAGCTGAACGTGTGCTGAACTCGGAGGTGCCGTACGTTCGGTGCTTGGATCTGTCGGATCATGAAGACGTACGACTACATCAACCGCGTTGTCATAACGCTTCCGCTTTCGGTCTACGAGGGTACGTGGACAACACTCTCCCCTCTCGTTGCTATGCATCACCATGATCTTGCGTGTGCGTAGGAATTTTTTTGAAATTACTACGTTCCCTAATAGTCGCGTCGGGCGGCAAGGTGTGGCTATGCAGAGGGCGCGAGGGGGCTTTGAGTTGCGCGGATCTCTTGGGGGCGCGGCTCGGAGGCCCAGGGCGGCGCAGTGAGGTGGCGTCGTGGTGGTGGCTGATCTACCGGCTCCAGTGGGCGTGTGTGACTGCGGTCAGGAACTGTGGCAAGGATGCCGGGGCAGCGGCCCGAAACGATGGCTGCATCGGCATGGGCTACTGCGGCGGTTGGGGACGGTGGATTCGGGGCAATGCCCGCGGATCTGGCCCCGGCAAATGCGTCGTCTCTCTGTCGCATGAGGTGCTGCAACGGGTCATCGCGTGAGGGCTTTGGCGGCTGACGACGGGAGGTGCTCTTCACAGTAGGCTTGGCTCGAGTGGTCTGGTTATCCATGGGTGCCTAGATCTGCAGGCTCATTGTTCGGTGATGAGGGACTTGGGTGAAAGCTTTTGACGACGTCGGCACCTATGGGTGTCGTGACCTTCTTGGAGGCGTCGTCGTAGAGTTCTTCCTCTCCTTTCATGTGCCTGGGCTCTTCGGGTGAGAACCTAAACTTCAGTATTCTGGAGTGGGCGGCAGCGGCGTTTTACGTCGTAACCTTCTTGGAGGCGTCGCTTTGGAGAGTCAGCCTTTGGATCTTGTGTGGGCTCTTCCGTTTTCATGGGCGGTGTATGCCGGGGCGGCGGCTCTGGGATCTTCAGTTGAGAGCTGAGGCGGCGGCCTCGGGCAGCGGTGCGGCGGTGGCCCCCGGAGGTAGGGCTGCTTGTCGACATGGCTTGAGTGAGGACTTTGAGCTGCGTGGGCGGCAAGGTTGTCGGCTCGGTCGACGTGTCCCAGCGGGGGCGGTTGGACGGCATGTCGGGGCGGCGGTCCCGGATGTGGTGCGGCGTTCATGGTCTGCGTGCGGTTGTCCTGAGCAGTGCGGGCTGCGGACGGCTGTATCGTGCGGCGTTGCTGCTCGAGGGTGAGTGGTGACATGTCGGGGCGGCGGCCCCGGATGTGATGCAACTTTCGTGGTCTGCGTGCAGTTGTCCTGAGCAGTGTGGGCTGCGGGCTGCTGTATCGTGCGGCGTTGCTGCTCGAGGGTGAGCGGTGGCATGTCGGGGCGGCGGCCCCGGAAGGCGGTGTCGGTTGAGTGCGCAGGGCGCAACGGAGCAGTGGATGTCGAGGCAACGGTCTCGGGATATTTGCAGCTTCGAGGGCATGGACCTTGTGTCGTGTGGGCGACGTGGTTGTCATCGATGTTGTTCATGGGTGGGCTTTGCCCAGTGTGTGTTAGCCTTTGGGGTGGGCTTGGCCCTTGTTGTTCCGGTTTTCGCCCGGTTTTCCGTAATTAACTGGGCAATTCTCTTCTGCTTAATTAATAGATGAGGCAATCTTTGCCTCCATTTCAAAAAAAAAGTATTTTGTTTTTTTGTCCAGACCTCCATGAATATTTTTTCGTCACGAGATTTTCTAGGACACGTCTAGCGAGCTGTCCACTACTCCGTAGCGCTCCGTGGTGGCCCTCCCAGTCCACCCTTGACCCCCCCCATTAATTCTCGTGTCTAGCCATCAAGCCCACTGGCTTCCTTCCCACCCGCCTCCTGTGTTTCTCCTCATCGTCTCCTTCCTTCTCCTCACCTAACCCACGTCCCATCTTCTTCTCCCCCAAGCAAGAAGGGACAATACACCCTTTTCTCCAAGCTTCTCTCCAAAAACCTTGGGATCCCTGCAATGGCAGCTGGATTAGGGTTTCTGATCTTAGCAGTCCTATTTACAGAAAAACAGAGAAGGGAACCGAACCAGGCTGTAGAGGAAGCAAAATCACATAGGTCAGATTAGCTCATCTTATTTTGGTTTGTTGCATCTCTAGGCTGCACCCGCAAAAAGTGTGTAAAACTACCATCTGTGGTTATTTTGAGAACAAAAACAAAATGTGTTAGAAACTCTTTGGAGGTAAATTGTGTTACAAACTTCATCTATAGCTTAGAAGTACAGGAAACCCTTTACTTAATAGAATATTTAATTAATGATAATTATCACATTGGCCATATGAAGTAAATTGAAAATCATGCAAAAATGTATTGTGGCGAATAAGGCAACTTCAAATCTGCCATGGGAATGTTATTAGTGTGATTTGAAAACCTGTGATGATTATTTCGAACTGAAGGAAAAAAGTGTGACATAGAACATGAATACGATGTCACAGTGGAAAAGCATGCAACCTTCTATCTCCCGTACAACCTGGCAAAAATCACATGTAAATTTAGGTGCTAAGCATTTAAATTTTAACCTTACTTCACTATATTTGGACATATTTTATAGGGTTTTGGTTAGGCCAATGAACTATGGGCACCATGCGGCGAGATGCAAAGCCTGTTCAGGGCAGCAACAACGAACTTTTTTAAAAAAGAAGCTGGCGTCCAGTTTTAAATTAATGAAGCCCATCATGCTCCAAGCTTCATGAACCATGGTGATGGCGCTGGCCCGGGGGCTCAAGGCTCTTATTTTTGGAAATCAAGAAAAGTACTGGATGGCTGATCTTAGTGTCAAAAATACTCTTATATTATGGAACGGAGGGAGTACTTTTTTGCGTCCATTCAAAAAGAAAAGTAGGATCATCGACGCCGTTTGATCTTGCCGTAATTTTTTTTTGAAAGGGCCGCATCGTCGCGCCGTTGGATCTTGCAAGTAGCGGTGATGGCAGGACGGGACCGGTACAGACGTGGATCCTCTGACTTTACAATCCCTGCCATACCATGCCTTTGTGTCACTGACAGGTGGGCCCCATGCTCCGTAGGACCCATGTGTCAGTGACTCAAAGGTAGGCTTGGCCACGGCAGGGGATCCTCGTCCGACCGGTACATGTCACCGCAACACCGAGAGCCAACTAGGCAACGCGCGGCAACAGCAGCTCCCATGTCCGCCGCGGCGGCGCACTCGCACTCGCACTCGCCATCGCCATGGCCGCCGCCGCCACCTCCGCCGGCGCCGGCTGGACCCGACTCCCTCACCTCCCTTCTGGGCTCCCTCTCCACCCCCTCCGCCGCCCGCCTCCTCCCCTGCCCCGTCGTCGCCTTCTCCCAGCTCCGCAGCCTCCTGTCCGCCCCCCACCTCCTCCTCCGCCCCATCATCTCCATCCTCCACCTCCACGGCTCCAGCCCCCGGCTGGGCCTCCAGCTGCACGCGCTGTCCCTCTCCC
>NW_021284112.1:0-1155 GCF_002162155.2 Triticum dicoccoides
CCTCCGCTTGTTGGCTGCCTCGCCGTCCATCTCAACCGGCGGCGATGCTGGTGTACACGTGTGCTGGTGTGTGTTGTGTGCTGGGTGTGCGCGAGTGCGTCCTTCTGTGCATGCCACCGCGCCGTGGTGAATTGTGCGCGAGTGCATCCTTCGCGCGCAAGAAGTTTGTCCTCAATGCGCCCTCAATTTACTAGCGTGTGGGGTGCTACTCCGAGTGGTTTCAACTTTGTTTACTTCACCGCATGTCATATGGGCCTCTAGTTTACTTATTTTCACCCACTGCCACATGGGCCAGCACACCAAGATACAAAACACGAGCTGACAATGTAGCATGTGGATTGGTTGACTGGTCAACTAAACAATATACGGAGCTATACGCTGACACACTGAGCGTATAATCTGTCGGTATAGAGAGTTCGAGTGAGAGGGGAGGCCCGTGAGAGATAGCAAAGAGAGAGAGAGAGAAAGAGCTACTCCCTCCGTTCGATAATGTAGTTACAACATTTTTTTAAGTCAAACTTTTGAAACTTTGACCAACTTTATAAAGAAATTACTTATATCTACAATACCGAAGATAAATGATAGTATGAAGTAAGTACATGTTGTGATGAATCTAATGATCGTTCCAGATGTAAATGTTTTTCTCCACATATACCTTGTCAAACTTTCCTGAGGTTTGACTTTTCAAAACATCCATATGCTTATGGACGTGACAGAGTCCCTAGAGAGAGAGAGAGAGAGAGAGAGAGAGAGAGAAGTGTGTGTGCATGTGTGAAAGAGACATGGACAATACACGATAAAAGTAGAGAAAAAGCGTATGTGTCTTATGCAAACATATCACAGATGCATCTTCGACAACGGAGGCAAGGTGAGGAGATAGTGTGTGGTTGTTTGGAACCGAGAGAGGAAGATCCCTAGCAGGTGACCAAGAGGGGTCTGACAAACAAGGGAGAGAGGTCGAGAGAGACGTACGGAGAAAATGTAGACATGGGGAGGAGAGAGTGTATGTTTGTCATAGAGAGATCCCCTGGAGATCGTGATGGGACTACGTGGGTGGGAGATCGAGTGACAAGGTGTGTGCACGATAGAAGATGCCCTGAGAGATATCAAGATAGACGTATGGATGGAAGGAGACAATACGTGTGTTCCTGATGG
>NW_021284113.1:0-3369 GCF_002162155.2 Triticum dicoccoides
GTGTGAACCTGGGTGGCAGGGCGGTGTTGGGTACCCACACGCGGCGCTTCTGAGGACCAGCACCAGATGAGGAACCCATGTCACGGCCATGCTTGCGTGTTGCGTCATAGTCAGTCTGACCAGTTTCAGCACTGATGGCTTTGTTGACAAGTTTCTGAAAAGATGTGCACTCATGCAGACGGAGGTCGCGGCGAAGCTCAGGACTAAGGCCCTTACGGAACCTTGCTTGCTTCTTAGCATCGGTAGACACTTCCTCAGTTGCATATCGTGCGAGATTACCAAACTCCCTGCTGTAAGCATCCACAGAGAGTCGGCCTTGGGTGAAACTGCAAAATTCTTCACGTTTACGGTCCATGAGACCCTCCGGAATGTGATGTTCACGGAAAGCCTCACTGAACTCAGCCCAAGTAGTGACATGGCCCGCTGGGCGCATAGCTCCATAATTCTCCCACCATAGACTGGCGGGGCCTTCAAGATGATATGCAGCAAAGTTGACCTTGTCAGCCTCCGCTACCAGCGCGGAACGCAGTTTGTGAGAGATACTGCGAAGCCAGTCATCAGCGTCGAGAGGCTCGACAGAGTGGTGGAACGTGGGTGGATGCAATTTGATAAAATCACTAAGTGACACCACGTTAGTCCTCTGATGGTGTGCTGTGTTCTGTTCAATATGCTCCAACAAACGGTTGGTCTCCCGCTTGTTTCTCTCAGCTTCCATCATAACCTCGGCTAGTGAAGGAGGATGAGGCAGATTTACATCCCTGGCTTCACTGCCTTCGGCCTGCTCTTGAGAAGCAGGGTTAGCGCGCGTGTTGACCATCCTAGGGAAACAAGACAATGATTTAGTCAGGATGATAAAATTCCGACATAGGGTAAAAATGTAAGGAGTAACTCGAAATGCAAGATGATCATCCGTATGACATGGTAGATACAGAAACTGCTTCTTTATTCCATCGTCATACACACCATACAGGGTTTAGTACAAGACCAAACAATGTACTATTACGGTGAAAAGAGGATTACATCCCATCGGAGGCATTCCAAGCTCCTATACATTATTTTTCTACACCTCCGGAAGGAGTACAAACTAGGTCATATCCCACGAGTCTCGCGGGACGATAGACGACACAGCTAGTGCGATCTAGTGATACTACTGCTAACTCAGACCGATCCGTAGTAGTCCTCGTAAAAGTCACCTCCATAGCCTGGGAGCTCAACATTATCATCCGGAAACAGGCGATCTCACGGAGCTTGTGGACCATAGGGGCTAGGATGAGGCCTTGGACCAACAAACGGTGGCCTGCGGGGCCCGCGAGGTGGGGTGATGCCTCCTACATCACGCCAAACCATCACGTCTGGCAGAGCAGATCTCACAGGATAGAGATCGCGCATATCTGAGAATCCAGCTTGCACCGCCGGTGCGAACCGAGTCAAAGTGGCCCAGTGGTCAGCACGGGTATTGAAGAGCTCTAACCTTAAGGCCCGATTTTCACGGTCCTTATCCTCGAGCATCTCAGCAGTGGTGCGAGTCCGTGAATCCTCCTGAGTGGGGTCAGCATAAATAGCCTGGAGATACCCTTGTGCTCCCGGAAGTGATCCTGGCATATACCGGAAATCAGAGTCCCGAAATAGACCAGATCTGACTCGCATAATGGTCATCATAGAGTAGGCGGCGTCCTGCACAGCCATCTCAATAGTAACCCCGAGACCATAGGAGCAGTGAAGAGGCTCGGTGGATCCAGGATAAGATGGAAATATCGTGACAGTGCAGAGATATTGGCTTTGATTAAAGTCTCGGAATTGCTCTTCGACCGTGTACTCAGGATACCAGCGGTATCCAGCCTCAGTCATTACCCTGACCAACTTGGCAGTATGGCCGGGTACATCTAGGCATCGAGTCAGGCGAACCACTTGATTGAGGTCGCGAGTGGCCATCTGAAAGCACAATCGTAATGCAAAGGCATTAGAATTTCTAGCGAAATTTTGGCAGCATAACAGCTGTAAATGCTCAAGAAGGATTTTGAGACATTTGACAAAGGATTTCATACACACTCAACATCATCATATCAAAGTTCTGAATCCATTCTAACAACATAATGTGGTGGTAGAACTGAACTAGGCTTGTATGCATCAAACTTATAAGGTACTACTGATTAGTAACACGTGATCCTGATAGAGAGAATAGATCCTAATTCCTTAACCCCCGGTAGAAGAATGGACTGACTCAGATCAGAATGTTATAAGATAAAGAAGTAAAAGAAGCCTTACGTTCCAACCCACAAACAATTCCCCTACATATAACTAAAGAATTTCTAGACTCAACATCGACCAGTTTGGCTTGGAGAACCTACAGGCAGTCCGGCTCAGATGCCAACGCTGTCAGGACCCCGACTCAATGTCACATCGATCTAGCCGGTAACACCTCATATCACTTTGCGGCCTCACGCACGGTATTCCCACGGGTGTCGCCTTACCTTTGCCCGGAACCGTTTGCGCCTTTTGGCTCACGTATATGATAGTGTCGCTAGCATCCATATGATAAGGAGCCCGGGCTGACATGACTAGTCGTAAACCCAAAGTGGCACAGACTTACAGGGACAGGCATCCATGACCCAGCTTCGAACGTGTCGGTCATCAGCAAGTGAGTCCGGGCTGTAGCACTGGGCTAGCAGGACTCCGGTAAACCCGGCTGTAGCGGGCTAACAGGACTCCGGTACTCAAAGCGTGACATTTCCCCGAAGGGACAGACACAGGAACGAAGAAGGACACATGCCGGCCAGCCTAAGTGTTCCAGAGCAGTAGCAAGCTACCATGGCTCAGCGGTAACACTAGGAGACATTTCCCGGTAAGAGAGGCTACTAAAGATAAACAACTAGATAGTCAGATCCCACACATACCAAGCATTTCAACCATACACACAATATGCTCGATATGTGCAAATACAACGAAGCATCACAACATGACTCTATGACACAAGTACTTTATTTAAGGCTCAGAGAGCCATACATGACATACACAAAGGTACGGGTCTCACGACCCAACATACAAGTCATACAGTCATACAAACCAGCAGCGGAAGTAACTTGTCTGAGTACAGACAACTAGTAAAATAAAAGAGGCTTGGGAAGCCTAGCTATACTACAAGGTCCTTCACAAGCTCAGGGTCACCACCTGGGTCTTTAGCCTACTCGTTGATGTCAACGTCTACATAGAACCCATCAGAAGGGGTTGCAGCGTCTTCTGTAAAATGTAGATTATAGCAACATGAGTACAAAGGTACTCAGCAAGACTTACATCAGATCCTACATACATGCATGTTATCAAGAAGGGTTGGTGGAGTTATTGCAGCAAGCCAGCTTTGACTCTTGGCTA
>NW_021284113.1:5174-5461 GCF_002162155.2 Triticum dicoccoides
CTTGTTCTGCTTAAAACATCAATTTAACTTGTTTGATCATGCATGAAAATAGTACAGATGGATAGATTGGATTTTTCTGATCATTTTTCATATATAATTTGTCCAATTTGGAGTTACAGAATAGAAGTTATGAATTTTTGAAGTTTAAATAATATTCTGGAATTTCCTGATTTAAATTAAATCCAGAAAATCAATTACTGCGTCAGCCTGACGTCAGTGTGACGTCAGCAGGTCAACGGAACTGGTCCAGGTCAAACCTGACAGTGGGTCCCGCATGTCAGGGTGAT
>NW_021284113.1:7459-64987 GCF_002162155.2 Triticum dicoccoides
CGGGCCAGACCCACAGCAAGATCCCCTCCGTGTAGACCCGACGCGTCCGTTTCCCCCCTCCAGGTGTCGGCGGCGGCGCCGTCCGTGAGGGGGGCACACCCCGGACAGGCGTGCCGGGCTATTGCAATCGCCACAACACTTCCAGACTTGTGAGAGGCCGCCTACGCAAGATTTGGCGGCATGCTAGCCCCCGGAGGCCGCCGGCCACAGCCGTAGACGCGCGAAGGGCAATCCGCGTAGAGGGAATTTTTCGGATACTTCTCCATCACCAAAAATTATGAAAAAATACCATCATTCCTATAGCACATGTGCCCACGTCGTGCAAAAAAACTCATGATTTTATCGCGCTCTGAGTATTTAGTAATATTGACGCCGCATCGTTACCGCAGAACGTCTACGACCGTGTCATCACCGACCGTGAAGGGGGGGCCACGCCCCGGAGACGCGTCCCGCCTCTTCGGACATGCCACCACACCACCCCGCATGTATGAGGGCCCGGTGCGACGCTCCGGTGGCATTGCTACCCCCAGTGCCCCCGTCTCGCCTAACCCTGTAGCGTTTGACCACGGGATCTAGCCCTTTGACTTTGCACGGACGGGCTTTGACCAGTGGACCTCCCAATCCGGTTGTGTTAGGTCAGCCCATAGGAACACTTTGGAGCAACATCCGGGCCAGACCCACAGCAAGATCCCCTCCGTGTAGACCCGACGCGTCCGTTTCCCCCCTCCAGGTGTCGGCGGCGGCGCCGTCCATGAGGGGGGCACACCCCGGACACGCGTGACGGGCGTTTGTCACCGCCACAACACTTCCAGACTTGTGAGAGGCCGCCTACACAAGATTTGGCGGCATGCTAGCCCCCGGAGGCCGCCGGCCACAGCCGTAGACGCGCAAAGGGCAATCCGCGTAGAGGGAATTTTTCGGATACTTCTCCATCACCAAAAATTATGAAAAAATACCCTCGTTCCTATAGCACATGTGCCCATGTCATGCAAAAAAACTCATGATTTTATCGCGCTCTGAGTATTTAGTAATATTGATGCCGCATCGTTACCGCAGAACGTCTACTACCGTGTCATCGCCGTCCGTGAGGGGGGGCCATGCCCCGGAGACGCGTCCCGCCTCTTCGGACATGCCACCACACCACCCCGCAAGTATGAGGGCCCGATGCGACGCTCCGGTGGCATTGCTACCCCCCAGTGCCCCCGTCCCGCCTAACCCTGTAGCGTTTGACCACGGGATCTAGCCCTTTGATTTTGCACGGGCGGGCTTTGACCAGTGGACCTCCCCACCCGGTTGTGTTAGGTCAGCCCATAGGAACACTTTGGAGCAACATCCGGGCCAGACCCAAAGCAAGATCCCCTCCGTGTAGACCCAACGCGTCCGTTTCCCCCCTCCAGGTGTCGGCGGCGGCGCCGTCCGTGAGGGGGGCACACCCTGGACACGCGTGCCGGGCGTTTGGAACCGCCACAACACTTCCAGACTTGTGAGAGGCCGCCTACGCAAGCTTTGGCGGCATGCTAGCCCCCGGAGGCCGCCGGCCACAGCCGTAGACGCGCGAAGGGCAATCCGCGTAGAGGGATTTTTTTGGATACTTCTCCATCAGCAAAAATTATGAAAAATACCATCGTTCCTATAGCACATGTGCCCACGTCGTGCAAAAAAACTCATGATTTTATCGCGCTCCGAGTATTTAGTAATATTGACGCCGCATCGTTACCGCAGAACGTCTACTACCGTGTCATCGCCGTCCGTGAGGGGGGGCCATGCCCCGGAGACGCGTCCCGCCTCTTCGGACATGCCACCACACCACCCCGCATGTATGAGGGCCCGGTGCGACGCTCCGGTGGCATTGCTACCCCCTAGTGCCCCCGTCCCGCCTAACCCTGTAGCGTTTGACCACGGGATCTAGCCCTTTGACTTTGCACGGACGGGCTTTGACCAGTGGACCTCCCCACCCGGTTGTGTTAGGTCAGCCCATAGGAACACTTTGGAGCAACATCCAGGCCAGACCCACAACAAGATCCCCTCCGTGTAGACCCGACGCGTCCGTTTCCCCCCTCCAGGTGTCGGCGGCGGCGCCGTCCGTGAGGGGGGCACACCCCGGACAGGCGTGCCGGGCTATTGCAATGCCACAACACTTCCAGACTTGTGAGAGGCCGCCTACGCAAGATTTGGCGGCATGCTAGCCCCCGGAGGCCGCCGGCCACAGCCATAGACGCGCGAAGGGCAATCCGCGTAGAGGGAATTTTTCGGATACTTCTCCATCACCAAAAATTATGAAAAAATACGATCATTCCTATTGCACATGTGCCCACGTCGTGCAAAAAAACTCATGATTTTATCGCGCTCTGAGTATTTAGTAATATTGACGCCGCATCGTTACCGCAGAACGTCTACGACCGTGTCATCACCGTCCGTGAAGGGGGGGCCATGCCCCGGAGACGCGTCCCGCCTCTTCGTACATGCCACCACACCACCCCGCATGTATGAGGGCCCGGTGCGACGCTCCGGTGGCATTGCTACCCCCCAGTGCCCCCGTCCCGCCTAACCCTGTAGCGTTTGACCACGGGATCTAGCCCTTTGACTTTGCACGGACGGGCTTTGACCAGTGGACCTCCCAATCCGGTTGTGTTAGGTCAGCCCATAGGAACACTTTGGAGCAACATCCGGGCCAGACCCACAGCAAGATCCCCTCCGTGTAGATCCGACGCGTCCGTTTCCCCCCTCTAGGTGTCGGCGGCGGCGCCGTCCATGAGGGGGGCACACCCCGGACACGCGTGCCGGGCGTTTGCAACCGCCACAACACTTCCAGACTTGTGAGAGGCCGCCTACGCAAGATTTGGCGGCATGCTAGCCCCCGGAGGCCGCCGGCCACAGCCGTAGACGCGCAAAGGGCAATCCGCGTAGAGGGAATTTTTCGGATACTTCTCCATCACCAAAAATTATGAAAAAATACCCTCGTTCCTATAGCACATGTGCCCATGTCATGCAAAAAAACTCATGATTTTATCGCGCTCTGAGTATTTAGTAATATTGACGCCGCATCGTTACCGCAGAACGTCTACTACCGTGTCATCGCCGTCCGTGAGGGGGGGCCATGCCCCGGAGACGCGTCCCGCCTCTTCGGACATGCCACCACACCACCCCGCAAGTATGAGGGCCCGATGCGACGCTCCGGTGGCATTGCTACCCCCCAGTGCCCCCGTCCCGCCTTACCCTGTAGCGTTTAACCACGGGATCTAGCCCTTTGATTTTGCACGGACGGGCTTTGACCAGTGGACCTCCCCACCCGGTTGTGTTAGGTCAGCCCATAGGAACACTTTGGAGCAACATCCGGGCCAGACCCAAAGCAAGATCCCCTCCGTGTAGACCCAACGCGTCCGTTTCCCCCCTCCAGGTGTCGGCGGCGGCGCCGTCCGTGAGGGGGGCACACCCTGGACACGCGTGCCGGGCGTTTGGAACCGCCACAACACTTCCAGACTTGTGAGAGGCCGCCTATGCAAGCTTTGGCTTCATGCTAGCCCCCGGAGGCCGCCGGCCACAGCCGTAGACGCGCGAAGGGCAATCCGCGTAGAGGGAATTTTTCGGATACTTCTCCATAACCAAAAATTACGAAAAATACCATAATTCCTATAGCACATGTGCCGACGTCGTGCAAAAAAACTCATGATTTTATCGCGCTCCGAGTATTTAGTAATATTGACGCCGCATCGTTACCGCAGAACGTCTACTACCGTGTCATCGCCGTCCGTGAGGGGGGGCCATGCCCCGGAGACGCGTCCCGCCTCTTCGGACATGCCACCACAGCACCCCGCATGTATGAGGGCCCGGTGCGACGCTCCGGTGGCATTGCTACCCCAAGTGCCCCCGTCCCGCCTAACCCTGTAGCGTTTGACCACGGGATCTAGCCCTTTGACTTTGCACGGGCGGGCTTTGACCAGTGGACCTCCCCACCCGGTTGTGTTAGGTCAGCCTATAGGAACACTTTGGAGCAACATCCGGGCCAGACCCACAGCAAGATCCCCTCCGTGTAGACCCGACGCGTCCGTTTCCCCCCTCCAGGTGTCGGCAGCGGCGCCGTCCGTGAGGGGGGCAAACCCCGGACACGCGTGCCGGGCGTTTGCAACTGCCACAACACTTCCAGACTTGTGAGAGGCCGCCTACGCAAGATTTGGCGGCATGCTAGCCCCCGGAGGCCGCCGGCCACAGCCGTAGACGCGCGAAGGGCAATCCGCGTAGAGGGAATTTTTCGGATACTTCTCCATCACCAAAAATTATGAAAAAATACCATCATTCCTATAGCACATGTGCCCAAGTCGTGCAAAAAAACTCATGATTTTATCGCGCTCCGAGTATTTAGTAATATTGACGCCGCATCGTTACCGTAGAACATCTACTACCGTGTCATCGCCGTCCGTGAGGGGGGGCCACGCCCCGGAGATGCATCCCGCCTCTTCGGACATGCCACCACACCACCCCGCATGTATGAGGGCCCGGTGCGACGCTCCGGTGGCATTGCTACCCCCAGTGCTCCCGTCCCGCCTAACCCTATAGCGTTTGACCATGGGATCTAGCCCTTTGACTTTGCACGGACGGGCTTTGACCAGTGGACCTCCCCATCCCGGTTGTGTTAGGTCAACCCATAGGAACACTTTGGAGCAACATCCGGGCCAGACCCGCAGCAAGATCCCCTCCGTGTAGACCCGACGCGTCCGTTTCCCCCCTCCAGGTGTCGGCGGCGGCGCCGTCCGTGAGGGGGGCACACCCCGGACACGCGTGCCGGGCGTTTGCAACCGCCACAACACTTCCAGACTTGGTAGAGGCCGCCTACGCAAGATTTGGCGGCATGCTAGCCCCCGGAGGCCGCCGGCCACAGCCGTAGACGCGCGAAGGGCAATCCGCGTAGAGGGATTTTTTTGGATACTTCTCCATCACCAAAAATTATGAAAAATACCATCGTTCCTATAGCACAAATGCCCACGTCGTGCAAAAAAACTCATGATTTTATCGCGCTCCGAGTATTTAGTAATATTGACGCCGCATCGTTACCGCAGAACGTCTACTACCGTGTCATCGCCGTCCGTGAGGGGGGCCACGCCCCGGAGACGCGTCCCGCCTCTTCGGACGTGCCACCACACCACCCCGCATGTATGAGGGCCCGATGCGACGCTCCGGTGGCATTGCTACCCCCAGTGCCCCCGTCCCGCCTAACCCTGTAGCGTTCGACCATGGGATCTAGCCCTCTGACTTTGCACGGACGGGCTTTGACCAGTGGACCTCCCCACCCGGTTGTGTTAGGTCAGCCCATAGGAACACTTTGGAGCAACATCCGGGCCAGACCCACAGCAAGATCCCCTCCGTGTAGACCCGACGCGTCCGTTTCCCCCCTCCAGGTGCCCGCGGCGGCGCCGTCCGTGAGGGGGGCACACCCCGGACACGCGTGCCGGGCGTTTGCAACCGCCACAACACTTCCAGACTTGTGAGAGGCCGCCTACGCAAGATTTGGCGGCATGCTAGTCCCTGGAGGCCGCCGGCCACAGCCGTAGACGCGCGAAGGGCAATCCGCGTAGAGGGAATTTTTCGGATACTTCTCCATCACCAAAAATTATGAAAAAATACCATCGTTCCTATAGCACATGTGCCCACGTGATGCAAAAAAACTCATGATTTTATTGCGCTCCGAGTATTTAGTAATATTGACGCCGCATCGTTACCGCAGAACGTCTACTACCGTGTCATCACCGTGTGCGCACGCCCTGGAGACGCGTCCCGCCTCTTCGGACATGCCACCACACCACCCCGCATGTATGAGGGCCAAGTGCAACCCTCCGGTGGCATTGCTACCCCCCAGTGCCCCCGTCCCGCCTAACCCTATAGCGTTTGACCACGGGATCTAGCCCTTTGACTCTGCACGGACGGGCTTTGACCAGTGGAGCTCCCCACCCGGTTGTGTTAGGTCAGCCCATAGGAACACTTTGGAGCAACATCCGGGCCAGACCCACAGCAAGATCCCCTCCGTGTAGACCCGACGCGTCCGTTTCCCCTCTCCAGGTGTCGGCGGCGGCCCCGTCCGTGAGGGGGGCACACCCCGGACACGCGTGCCGGGCGTTTGCAACCGCCACAACACTTCCAGATTTCTGAGAGGCCGCCTACGCAAGATTTGGCGGCATGCTAGCCCCCGGAGGCCGCCGGCCACAGCCGTAGACGCGCGAAGGGCAATCCGCGTAGAGGGAATTTTTCGGATACTTCTCCATCACCAAAAATTATGAAAAAATACCATCATTCCTATAGCACATGTGCCCACGTCGTGCAAAAAAACTCATGATTTTATCGCGCTCTGAGTATTTAGTAATATTGACGCCGCATCGTTACCGCAGAACGTCTACTACCGTGTCATCGCCGTCCGTGAGGGGGGGCCTCGCCCCGGAGACGCGTCCCGCCTCTTCGGACATGCCACCACACCACCCCGCATGTATGAGGGCCCGGTGCGACGCTCCGGTGGCATTGCTACCCCCAGTGCCCCCGTCCCGCCTAACCCTGTAGCGTTTGACCACGGGATCTAGCCCTTTGACTTTGCACGGACGGGCTTTGACCAGTGGACCTCCCCACCCGGTTGTGTTAGGTCAGCCCATAGGAACACTTTGGAGCAACATCCGGGCCAGACCCACAGCAAGATCCCCTCCGTGTAGACCCGACGCGTCCGTTTCCCCCCTCCAGGTGTCGGCGGCGGCGCCGTCCGTGAGGGGGGCACACCCCGGACAGGCGTGCCGGGCATTTGCAACCGCCACAACACTTCCAGACTTGTGAGAGGCCGCCTACGCAAGATTTGGCGGCATGCTAGCCCCCGGAGGCCGCCGGCCACAGCTGTAGAAGCGCGAAGGGCAATCCGCGTAGAAGGAATTTTTCGGATACTTTTCCATCACCAAAAATTATGAAAAAATACCCTCGTTCCTATAGCACATGTGCCCACGTCGTGCAAAAAAACTCATGATTTTATCGCGCTCCGAGTATTTAGTAATATTGACGCCGCATCGTTACCGCAGAACGTCTACTACCATGTCATCGCCGTCCGTGAGGGGGGCCACGCCCCGGAGACGCGTCCCGCCTCTTCGGACATGCCACCACACCACCCCGCATGTATGAGGGCCCGGTGCGACGCTCCGGTGGCATTTCTACCCCCCCAGTGCCCCCGTCCCGCCTAACCCTGTAGCGTTTGACCACGGGATCTAGCCTTTTGACTTTGCATGGACGGGCTTTGACCAGTGGACCTCCCCACCCGGTTGTGTTAGGTCAGCCCATAGGAACACTTTGGAGCAACATCCGGGCCAGACCCACAGCAAGATCCCCTCCATGTAGACCCGACGCGTCCGTTTCCCCCCTCCAGGTGTCGGCGGCGGCGCCGTCCGTGAGGGGGGCACACCCCGGACAGGCGTGCCGGGCATTTGTAACCGCCACAACACTTCCAGACTTGTGAGAGGCCGCCTACGCAAGATTTGGCGGCATGCTAGCCCCCGGAGGCCGCCGGCCACAGCCGTAGACGCGCGAAGGGCAATCCGCGTAGAGGGAATTTTTTGGATACTTCACCATCACCAAAAATTATGAAAAAATACCATCATTCCTATAGCACATTTGCCCACGTCGTGCAAAAAAACTCATGATTTTATCGCGCTCCGAGTATTTAGTAATATTGACGCCGCATCGTTACCGCAGAACGTCTACTACCGTGTCATCGCCGTCCGTGAGGGGGGGCCACGCCCCGGAGACGCGTCCCGCCTCTTAGGACATGCCACCACACCACCCCGCATGTATGAGGGCCCGGTGCGACGCTCCGGTGGCATTGCTACCCCCCAGTGCCCCCGTCCCGCCTAACCCTGTAGCGTTTGACCACGGGATCTAGCCCTTTGACTTTGCACGGACGTGCTTTGACCAGTGGACCTCCCCACCCGGTTGTGTTAGGTCAGCCCATAGGAACACTTTGGAGCAACATCCGGGCCAGACCCACAGCAAGATCCCCTCCGTGTAGACCCGACGCGTCTGTTTCCCCCCTCCAGGTGTCGGCGGCGGCGCCGTCCGTGAGGGGGGCACACCCCGGACAGGCGTGCCGGGCGTTTGCAACCGCCACAACACTTCCAGACTTGTGATAGGCCGCCTACACCAGATTTGGCGGCATGCTAGCCCCCGAAGGCCGCCGGCCACAGCCGTAGACGCGCGAAGGGCAATCCGCGTAGAGGGAATTTTTCGGATACTTCTCCATCACCAAAAATTATGAAAAAATACCATCATTCCTATAGCACATGTGCCCACGTCATGCAAAAAAACTGATGATTTTATCACGCTCTGAGTATTTAGTAATATTGACGCCGCATCGTTACCACAGAACGTCTACTACCGTATCATCGCCGTCCGTGAGGGGGGCCACGCCCCGGAGACGCGTCCCGCCTCTTCGGACATGCCACCACACCACCCCGCATGTATGAGGGCCCAGTGCGACGCTCCGGTGGCATTGCTACCCCCCAGTGCTCCCGTCCCGCCTAACCCTGTAGCGTTTGACCACGGGATCTAGCCCTTTGACTTTGCACGGACGGGCTTTGACCAGTGGACCTCCCCACCAGGTTGTGTTAGGTCAGCCCATAGGAACACTTTGGAGCAACATCCGGGCCAGACCCACAGCAAGATCCCCTCCTTGTAGACCCGACACGTCTGTTTCCCCCCTCCAGGTGTCGGCGGCGGCGCCGTCCGTGAGGGGGGCACACCCCGGACAGGCGTGCCGGGCGTTTGCAACCGCCACAACACTTCTAGACTTGTGAGAGGCCGCCTACGCAAGATTTGGCGGCATGCTAGCCCCCGGAGGCCGCCGGCCACAGCCGTAGACGCGCGAAGGGCAATCCGTGTAGAGGGAATTTTTCGGATACTTCTCCATCACCAAAAATTATGAAAAAATACCATCATTCCTATAGCACATGTGCCCACGTCGTGCAAAAAAACTCATGATTTTATCGCGCTCTGAGTATTTAGTAATATTGACGCCGCATCGTTACCACAGAACGTCTACTACCGTGTCATCGCCGTCCGTGAGGGGGGGCCACGCCCCGGAGACGCGTCCCGCCTCTTCGGACATGCCACCACATCACCCCGCATGTATGAGGGCCCGGTGCGACGCTCCGGTGGCATTGCTACCCCCTAGTGCCCCCGTCCCGCCTAACCCTGTAGCGTTTGACCACGGGATCTAGCCCTTTGACTTTGCACGGACGTGCTTTGACTAGTGGACCTCCCCACCCGGTTGTGTTAGGTCAGCCCATAGGAACAATTTGGAGCAACATCCGGGCCAGACCCACAGCAAGATCCCCTCCGTGTAGACCCGACGCGTCCGTTTCCCCCCTCCAGGTGTCGGCGGCGGCGCCGTCCGTGAGGGGGGCACACCCCGGACAGGCGTGCCGGGCATTTGCAACCGCCACAACACTTCCAGACTTGTGAGAGGCCGCCTACGCAAGATTTGGCGGCATGCTAGCCCCCGGAGGCCGCCGGCCACAGCTGTAGACGCGCGAAGGGCAATCCGCGTAGAGGGAATTTTTCGGATACTTCTCCATCACCAAAAATTATGAAAAAATACCCTCGTTCCTATAGCACATGTGCCCACGTCGTGCAAAAAAACTCATGATTTTATCGCGCTCCGAGTATTTAGTAATATTGACGCCGCATCGTTACCGCAGAACGTCTACTACCGTGTCATCGCCGTCCGTGAGGGGGGCCACGCCCCGGAGACGCGTCCCGCCTCTTCGGACATGCCACCACACCATCCCGCATGTATGAGGGCCCGGTGCGACGCTCCGGTGGCATTGCTACCCCCCAGTGCCCCCGTCCCGCCTAACCCTGTAGCGTTTGACCACGGGATCTAGCCCTTTGACTTTGCACGGACGGGCTTTGACCAGTGGACCTCCCCACCCAGTTGTGTTAGGTCAGCCCATAGGAACACTTTGGAGCAACATCCGGGCCAGACCCACAGCAAGATCCCCTCCGTGTAGACCCGACGCGTCCGTTTACCCCCTCCAGGTGTCGGCGGCTGCGCCGTCCGTGAGGGGGGCACACCCCGGACAGGCGTGCCGGGCGTTTGCAACCGCCACAACACTTCCAGACTTGTGAGAGGCCGCCTACGCTAGATTTGGCGGCATGCTAGCCCCCGGAGGCCGCCGGCCACAGCCGTAGACGCGCGAAGGGCAATCCGCGTAGAGGGAATTTTTCGGATACTTCTCCATCACCAAAAATTATGAAAAAATACCATCATTCCTATAGCACATCTGCCCACGTCGTGCAAAAAAACTCATGATTTTATCGCGCTCTGAGTATTTAGTAATATTGACGCCGCATCGTTACCACAAAACGTCTACTACCGTGTCATCGCCGTCCGTGAGGGGGGGCCACGCCCCGGAGACGCGTCCCGCCTCTTCGGACATGCCACCACACCACCCCGCATGTATGAGGGCCCGGTGCGACGGTACGGTGGCATTGCTACCCCCAGTGCCCCATCCCGCCTAACCCTGTAGCGTTTGACCACAGGATCTAGCCCTTTGACTTTGCACGGACGGGCTTTGACCAGTGGACCTCCCCACCCGGTTGTGTTAGGTCAGCCCATAGGAACACTTTGGAGCAACATCCAGGCCAGACCCACAGCAAGATCCCCTCCGTGTAGACCCGACGCGTCCGTTTCCCCCCTCCAGGTGTCGACGGCGGCGCCGTCCGTGAGGGGGGCACATCCCGGACAGGCGTGCCGGGCATTTGCAACCGCCACAACACTTCCAGACTTGTGAGAGGCCGCCTACGCAAGATTTGGCGGCATGCTAGCCCCCGGAGGCCGCCGGCCACAGCCGTAGACGCGCGAAGGGCAATCCGCGTAGAGGGAATTTTTCGGATACTTCTCCATCACCAAAAATTATGAAAAAATACCCTCGTTCCTATAGCACATGTGCCCACGTCGTGCAAAAAAACTCATGATTTTATCGCGCTTCGAGTATTTAGTAATATTCACGCCGCATCGTTACCGCAGAACGTCTACTACCGTGTCATCGCCGTCCGTGAGGGGGGGCCATGCCCCGGAGACGCGTCCCGCCTCTTCGGACATGCCACCACACCACCCCGCAAGTATGAGGGCCCGGTGCGACGATCCGGTAGCATTGCTACCCCCAGTGCCCCCGTCCCGCCTAACCCTGTAGCGTTTGACCACGGGATCTAGCCCTTTGACTTTGCACGGACGGGCTTTGACAAGTGGACCTCCCCACCCGGTTGTGTTAGGTCAGCCCATAGGAACACTTTGGAGCAACATCCGGGCCAGACCCACAGCAAGATCCCCTTCGTGTAGACCCGACGCGTCCGTTTCCCCCCTCCAGGTGTCGGCGGCGGTGCCGTCAGTGAGGGGGGCACACCCCGGACAGGCGTGCCGGGCATTTGCAACCGCCACAACACTTCCAGACTTGTGAGAGGCCGCCTACGCAAGATTTGGCGGCATGCTAGCCCCCGGAGGCCGCCGGCCACAGCTGTAGACGCGCGAAGGGCAATCCGCGTAGAGGGAATTTTTCGGATACTTCTCCATCACCAAAAATTATGAAAAAATACCCTCATTCCTATAGCACATGTGCCCACGTCGTGCAAAAAAACTCATGATTTTATCGCGCTCCGAGTATTTAGTAATATTGACGCCGCATCGTTACCGCAGAACGTCTACTACCGTGTCATCGCCGTCCGTGAGGGGGGCCACGCCCCGGAGACGCGTCCCGCCTCTTCGGACATGCCACCACACCACCCCGCATGTATGAGGGCCCGGTGCGACGCTCCGGTGGCATTGCTACCCCCAGTGCCCCCGTCCCGCCTAACCCTGTAGCGTTTGACCACGGGATCTAGCCCTTTGACTTTGCACGGACGGGCTTTGACCAGTGGACCTCCCCACCCGGTTGTGTTAGGTCAGCCCATAGGAACACTTTGGAGCAACATCCGGGCCAGACCCACAGCAAGATCCCCTCCGTGTAGACCCGACGCGTCCGTTTCCCCCCTCCAGGTGTCGGCGGCTGCGCCGTCCGTGAGGGGGGCACACCCCGGACAGGCGTGCCGGGCGTTTGCAACCGCCACAACACTTCCAGACTTGTGAGAGGCCGCCTACGCTAGATTTGGCGGCATGCTAGCCCCCGGAGGCCGCCGGCCACAGCCGTAGACGCGCGAAGGGCAATCCGCGTAGAGGGAATTTTTCGGATACTTCTCCATCACCAAAAATTATGAAAAAATACCATCATTCCTATAGCACATCTGCCCACGTCGTGCAAAAAAACTCATGATTTTATCGCGCTCTGAGTATTTAGTAATATTGACGCCGCATCGTTACCACAAAACGTCTACTACCGTGTCATCGCCGTCCGTGAGGGGGGGCCACGCCCCGGAGACGCGTCCCGCCTTTTCGGACATGCCACCACACCACCCCGCATGTATGAGGGCCCGGTGCGACGCTACGGTGGCATTGCTACCCCCCAGTGCCCCATCCCGCCTAACCCTGTAGCGTTTGACCACAGGATCTAGCCCTTTGACTTTGCACGGACGGGCTTTGACCAGTGGACCTCCCCACCCGGTTGTGTTAGGTCAGCCCATAGGAACACTTTGGAGCAACATCCAGGCCAGACCCATAGCAAGATCCCCTCCGTGTAGACCCGACGCGTCCGTTTCCCCCCTCCAGGTGTCGACGGCGGCGCCGTCCGTGAGGGGGGCACATCCCGGACAGGCGTGCCGGGCATTTGCAACCGCCACAACACTTCCAGACTTGTGAGAGGCCGCCTACGCAAGATTTGGCGGCATGCTAGCCCCCGGAGGCCGCCGGCCACAGCCGTAGACGCGCGAAGGGCAATCCGCGTAGAGGGAATTTTTCGGATACTTCTCCATCACCAAAAATTATGAAAAAATACCCTCGTTCCTATAGCACATGTGCCCACGTCGTGCAAAAAAACTCATGATTTTATCGCGCTTCGAGTATTTAGTAATATTCACGCCGCTCGTTACCGCAGAACGTCTACTACCGTGTCATCGCCGTCCGTGAGGGGGGGCCATGCCCCGGAGACGCGTCCCGCCTCTTCGGAAATGCCACCACACCACCCCGCAAGTATGAGGGCCCGGTGCGACGATCCGGTAGCATTGCTACCCCCAGTGCCCCCGTCCCGCCTAACCCTGTAGCGTTTGACCACGGGATCTAGCCCTTTGACTTTGCACGGACGGGCTTTGACAAGTGGACCTCCCCACCCGGTTGTGTTAGGTCAGCCCATAGGAACACTTTGGAGCAACATCCGGGCCAGACCCACAGCAAGATCCCCTTCGTGTAGACCCGACGCGTCCGTTTCCCCCCTCCAGGTGTCGGCGGCGGTGCCGTCAGTGAGGGGGGCACACCTCGGACACGCGTGCCGGGCGTTTGCAACCGCCACAACACTTCCAGACTTGTGAGAGGCCGCCTACGCAAGATTTGGCGGCATGCTAGCCCCCGGAGGCCGCCGGCCACAGCCGTAGACGCGCGAAGGGCAATCCGCGTAGAGGGAATTTTTCGGATACTTCTCCATCACCAAAAATTATGAAAAAATACCATCGTTCCTATAGCACATGTGCCCACGTCGTGCAAAAAAAACTCATGATTTTATCGCGCTCCGAGTATTTAGTAATATTGACGCCGCATCGTTACCGCAGAACGTCTACTACCGTGTCATTGCCGTCCGTGAGGGGGGGCCACGCCCCGAAGACGCGTCCCGCCTCTTCGGACATGCCACCACACCACACCGCATGTATGAGGGCCCGGTGCGACGCTCCGGTGGCATTGCTACCCCCCAGTGCCCCCGTCCCGCCTAACCCTGTAGCATTTGACCACGGGATCTAGCCCTTTGACTTTGCACGGACGGGCTGTGACCAGTGGACCTCCCCACCCGGTTGTGTTAGGTCAGCCCATAGGAACACTTTGGAGCAACATCCGGGCCAGACCCACAGCAAGATCCACTCCGTGTAGACCTAACACGTCCGTTTCCCCCCTCCAGGTGCCGGCGGCGGTGCCGTTCGTGAGGGGGGGCACACCCCGGACACGCGTGCCGGGCGTTTGCAACCGCCACAATACTTCCAGGCTTGTGAGAGGCCGCCTAGGCAAGATTTGGCGGCATGCTAGCCCCCGGAGGCCGCCGGCCACAGCCGTACACGCGCGAAGGGCAATCCGCGTAGAGGGAATTTTTCGGATACTTCTCCATCACCAAAAATTATGAAAAAAATACCATCGTTCCTATAGCACATGTGCCCACGTCGTGCAAAAAAACTCATGATTTTATCGCGCTCCGAGTATTTAGTAATATTGACGCGGCATCGTTACCGCATAACGTCTACTACCGTGTCATCGCCGTCCGTGAGGGGGGGCCATGCCCCGGAGACGCGTCCCGCCTCTTCGGACATGCCACCACACCACCCCGCAAGTATGAGGGCCCAGTGCGACGCTCCGGTGGGATTGCTACCCCCTAGTGCCCCCGTCCCGCCTAACCCTGTAGCGTTTGACCACGGGATCTAGCCCTTTGACTTTGCACGGACGGGCTTTGACCAGTGGACCTCCCCACCCGGTTGTGTTAGGTCAGCCCATAGGAACACTTTGGAGCAACATCCGGGCCAGACCCACAGCAAGATCCCCTCCGTGTAGACCCGACGCGTCCGTTTCCCCCCTCCAGGTGTCGGCGGCGGCGCCGTCCGTGAGGGGGGCACACCCCAAACACGCGTGCCGGGCGTTTGCAACCGCCACAACACTTCCAGACTTGTGAGAGGCCGCCTACGCAAGATTTGGCGGCATGCTAGCCCCCGGAGGCCGCCGGCCACAGCCGTAGACGCGCGAAGGGCAATCCGCGTAGAGGGAATTTTTCGGATACTTCTCCATCACCAAAAATTATGAAAAAATACCATCGTTCCTATAGCACATGTGCCCACGTCGTGCAAAAAAACTCATGATTTTATCGCGCTCCGAGTATTTAGTAATATTGACGCCGCATCGTTACCGCAGAACGTCTACTACCGTGTCATCGCCGTCCGTGAGGGGGGGGGCATGCCCCGGAGACGCGTCCCGCCTCTTCGGACATGCCACCACACCACCCCGCATGTATGAGGGCCCGGTGCGACGCTCCGGTGGCATTGCTACCCCCAGTGCCCCCGTCCCGCCTAACCCTATAGCGTTTGACCACGGGATCTAGCCCTTTGACTTTGCACGGACGGGCTTTGACCAGTGGACCTCCCCACCCGGTTGTGTTAGGTCAGCCATAGGAACACTTTGGAGCAACATCCGGGCCAGACCCACAGCAAGATCCCCTCCGTGTAGACCCGACGCGTCCGTTTCCCCCCTCCAGGTGTCGGCGTCGGCGCCGTCCGTGAGGGGGGCACACCCCGGACACGCGTGCCGGGCGTTTGGAACCGCCACAACACTTCCAGACTTGTGAGAGGCCGCCTACGCAAGATTTGGCGGCATGCTAGCCCCCGGAGGCCGACGGCCACAGCCGTAGACGCGTGAAGGGCAATCCGCGTAGAGGGAATTTTTCGGATACTTCTCCATCACCAAAAATTATGAAAAAATACCATCGTTCCTATAGCACATGTGCCCACGTCGTGCAAAAAAACTCATGATTTTATCGCGCTCCGAGTATTTAGTAATATTGACGCCGCATCGTTACCGCAGAACGTCTACTACCGTGTCATCGCCGTCCGTGAGGGGGGGCCACGCCCCGGAGACGCGTCTCGCCTCTTCGGACATGCCACCACACCACCCCGCAAGTATGAGGGCCCAGTGCGACGCTTCGGTGGCATTGCTACCCCCTAGTGCCCCCGTCCCGCCTAACCCTGTAGAGTTTGACCACGGGATCTAGCCCTTTGACTTTGCACGGACGGGCTTTGACCAGTGGACCTCCCCACCCGGTTGTGTTAGGTCAGCCCATAGGAACACTTTGGAGCAACATCCGGGCTAGACCCACAGCAAGATCCCCTCCGTGTAGACCCGACGCGTCCGTTTCCCCCCTCCAGGTGTCGGCGGCGGCGCCGTCCGTGAGGGGGGCACACCCCGGACACGCGTGCCGGGCGTTTGTGTCACATCCCTAGCTGTTGGTAGTGCTCTAGGCTAGCTACATGTGTGCATCATGTTTAAATTATTGAAACCTGAACTGAGGAATTTTGGAAGCCTCAAAAACTTAAATAAATGAGGGGCAAAAACCCTAGAAATCTCATTCATTGCTCCAAAATGCTCTTCTTAAATGTTTGATAATTTTTGGTAAGGGTTCTGGTCCCAACCAAAATATTGAACATTTTTAAGGAATTATTTTTGGGACTTTGGATTTAATTCATTAGCTATTTGAATTTGAATTATATTCATATAATTAGAATCTAATGTCAGGACCCCGACTCGATGTCACATCGATCTAGCTGGTAACACCTCATATCACTTTGCGGCCTCACGCACGGTATCCCCACGGGTGTCGTCTTACCTTTTCCCGGGACCGTTTGCGCCTTTTGGCTCGCGTATATGAAAGTGTCGCTAGCATCCATATGATAAAGAGCCCGGGCTGACATGACTAGTCGTAAACCCAAAGTGGCACAGACTTACAGGGACAGGCATCCATGACCCAGCTTCGAACGTGTCGGTCATCAGCAAGTGGGTCCGGGCTGTAGCACTGGGCTAGCAGGACTCCGGTAAACCGGGCTGTAGCGGGCTAACAGGACTCCGGTACTCAAAGCGTGACATTTCCCCGAAGGGACAGACACAGGAACGAAGAAGGACACATGCCGGCCAGCCTAAGTGTTCCAGAGCAGTAGCAAGCTACCATGGCTCAGCGGTAACACTAGGAGACATTTCCCGGTAAGAGAGGCTACTAAAGATAAACAACTAGATAGCCAGATCCCACACATACCAAGCATTTCAATCATACACACAATATGCTCGATATGTGCAAATACAACGAAGCATCACAACATGACTCTATGACACAAGTACTTTATTTAAGGCTCAGTGAGCCATACATAACATACACACAAAGGTACGGTCTCACGACCCAACATACAAGTCATACAATCATACAAGCCAGCAGCGGAAGTAACTTGTCTGAGTACAGACAACTAGTAAAATAAAAGAGGCTTGGAAAGCCTCTGGCTATACTATGTGGTCCTTCACAAGCTCAGGGTCACCACCTGGGTCTTTAGCCTACTCGTTGATGTCAACGTCTACATAGAACCCATCAGAAGGGGTTGCAGCGTCTTCTGTAAAAATGTAGATTATAGCAACATGAGTACAAAGGTACTCAGCAAGACTTACATCAGATCCTACATACATGCATAGTATCAAGAAGGGTTGGTGGAGTTATTGCAGCAAGCCAGCTTTGACTCTTGGCTAGGCTATCCTACGATACTTCAACTTGAAATAGTTTTGCGCACACGAGTCCACTATTCACCACTTCAATACACTACCGAGGATCCGCCTCCGTCCACCTACGGAGGAGCCATCCTCGGCACTCACACTTATCTTGAGGCTTTTAGTAGTTTCCATTTACTTGTCTATGAACTGTATAGGCAACCAAGTAGTCCTTTACCGCGGACGCGGCTATTCGAATAGATCATGTTAACCCTGCAGGGGGTACTTCTTCATACACGCTCTCACCACTTACCATCGTTTACACGACATGTACTCGGCAACCTTCAAGCGGAAGCCCAACGTGGGTGTCGGCCACGACCTACCTAATCACCTAAGCCTCCAGTCCAGGTTTATCGCCTATTCAGGTTCCATCCGCAGGGAGTCCGGCCGAGGTTTCCCATACGGCCCCGAACGATGTGAACAGGGTTCCCGAGATACCTAACGGGTATTCGGTACACCCGGCCACGTACCTACCGCATCACAGCCCACCCCTACGGTCAGCGCTGTCCACGGCCTCCAGTAGGCTACAAACACCAGAAACTACTTGCAACTCCTGGACGGAGAACTAGGGTGAATAAGAAGTCGAGAGGGTCCATTGGTTTCGGGCCCAATGCATGGTAGTAGCTGATTCTTAAATCACACATACATATCTCAGTGCTTAAGGTCGGCTTCAATGAAACAACCCACCATGTACTCCTACATGGCCTCTCATCGATACCTTTACCAAATCGTGTTCACCACACCACTCTCATTACCGACATAATCATTTCACTCTAGCCCATCACCCAGATGAACCAGACCTGACACGACTCTAAGCATAGCAGGCATAGCAAGGTAGGAACAACACATACATATGGCTCAATCAACTCCTACACATGCTAGTGGGTTTCATCTAGTTACTGTGGCAATGACAGGTCATGCAGAGGAAATGGGTTCAACTACCGTAGCACACAGCAGTTTGAATCGCGTTGTCTTAATGCAGTAAAAGAGAGCAGGAGCGAGAACATGGGATTGTATCGATATGATCAAATGGTTGGTTGCTTGCCTGATGGTTCGATGCACGGATACGGTTCTTCGTTAGGGTAGTCACGGTACTCCTCGGGGACAGATCATGTCGTAAAGGATAACGATACACAGGCATCACCAAACAATGTGCAACAATATGATGCATGCATGAAACTTGGCAATATGAGTGTGTTGGGCTAATGCAACTAAAGCCAGAAGGGTTTGAACAAATTTGAGTCAAAGATTCAAATTTCAATTTCAAATATGGCCTTTTAAAGTGCTTTTCCTTGTTCTGATTAAAACATCCATTTAACTTGTTGGATCATGCATGAAAATAGTACAGATGGATAGATTGGATTTTTCTGATCATTTTTCATATATAATTTGTCCAATTTGGAGTTACAGAATAAAAGTTATGAATTTTTGAAGTTTAATTAATATTCTGGAATTTCCTGATTTAATTTAAATCCAGAAATATCATTTACTGCGTCAGCCTGACGTCACAGTGACATCAGCAGGTCAACAGGGCTGGCTCGGGTCAAACCTGACGTGTGGGGTCCACACGTCAGTGACACAGGGGCTAATCCCGTGTTGACCCGGGCTGGTTAGCTTTGACTAAGCCCTGGGGCCCACTTGTCAGCGTCAGTAGGTGGTGGTTTAGTGGCTAATTAACTAGGCCATGTCAGCTCGCCGGAGTTCTGGCCGGCGGCGACCATCAGTGCAGCGGCGATAGTGGTTTTGGTCGTTTCGGCCACCAAATGAACCGCGAAGGCCACCGGAGTGAAGCTGAGGACGACCCGAGGCTCTTGGCGGAGTCCGTTGGGGTCGGGGTGGCCGGAGTCGACGGCGGCGAGCTCGGCTGCGGCGGCCGGGGTTCGGTCGTGCACGGGAACGGTGTTGCAGAGTGTTAGGGGGGGTGTTGGAGCGTGCTACGTGCTCCTAGTGAGATGTGGAGCACGATGGCGTGCTCGGTTGGGCGCTACGGCGATCGTGGCCACGACGGCGACATCGCCGGCGGCGTGAAGCTTTCGGCCGCGGTGGGGCTAGGGCCTAGGGGTCGGGAGAGAGCAGGGGAGAAGGGGGAAACGGTGGCGTAGCTCACCGCGGTTGCAGTGGGCGTCGAAGCGGGCTCGGGGACGCGTCGGAGACGACGAATTTGACGGCGACGGTGGTCGGAGTCCGAAGAGGGGAACGGCGACGTGGCGGCAATGCAGGGCTTCCGGGGACCCGTGGAGCGGTGGGGAGGAAGAAGGAGTCGAGGCGGAGCTTCTGAGCTGGTCGGGGAAGCGAGGGGTGGTCGGAGACGGTGGCTAAGGCGAACGGCGGCGACGGTGAGCTTCGGCCATGAGAGAGAGAGAGAGTGAGGGAGAGGAAGGAGAGAGCCGGGGAGAGTGAGAGAGAGCAGGGGGGATCGGGACGGGCTGCGGGCGTCGTCCACGCGGCCAGGAGGGCGTCGGCAAGCAGGAGGTGGCTGCGCGGCCGCGCGCGCGCGAGCACGCAGCAGCTTCGGGGCGAGGGGAGGAAGACGACGGGGAGCTACAGTGCTAGGCTGGGTCGGTTGCTAGCTGGGCCGGCCAGCTGGCTGGGCCGCACAGGTAAGTCTTCCCCTTTCTTTTCTGTTTTCTGTTTTTATTTAATATAACTGCAACTTTGTTGAATTAAATAAAATACCTAGGCAACTCCAAAAATCACCAAACTACTCCTGGTCCATAGTTGGATTATTTCCAACATGAAACATTTTAGTTTGGAGATATTTGAGCATTTAAATATTTTATATAATTTTAAATGCCCAAATTCAAATAGTTATGATTTAATTCAAAACCCTAGGATGGCCTAGGAAAATGTGCACCACTTTTGGCAGAGGTTCTGAACAAAGGCAAAAATGATGGGCATTTTAGAAGGGCATTTCAGGTTCATTGAAAAATTATTTTAGTAAACCCTAGTTGGTTTCAGAGGGGACTGGGGGTTCTGTCATCCCCATTTCAAGTTTCTGATGAATGAGTAAACATGATGCAACACTCTAATGCATAACTAGCTAGGGTGTGACAACTCACCCCCACTCAAAAGAATCTCGTCCCGAGATTTGGGTTCCTCCGGGAAGAAGGCGGGATATTCAAGTCGAAGACGATCCTCCCTTTCCCAGGTTGCTTCATCTTCAGAATGGTGCGACCATTGAACCTTGAGAAACTTGATATTATGACGTCGCGTGGTACGTTCGGCTTGATCGAGGATACGAATGGGGTACTCTCGATAGGTAAGATTATCTTGGAGATCAAGCGTTTCGTGGTCCACTTCACGGATAGGATCCGAGAAGCAACGCCTGAGTTGAGAAATGTGGAAGACATCGTGAACCCTGGAGAGGTGCGGAGGTAGTTCCAATTGGTAGGCAACTTCTCCTCGTTTGGCAAGAATGCGAAAAGGTCCAATGTAACGAGGAGCCAATTTGCCTTTGATACCGAAACGATGGGTTCTCTTTAGAGGGGTGACCCGAAGATAAGCCTTCTCGTCAACCTCGAAAGTCATAGCCTTATGTTTTCGGTCATATTGACTCTTTTGACGAGATTGGGTTGTTTTCAACTTTTCACGAACGATACGAACTTGTTCTTCTGCTTCCTGAATCATATCCGGGCCAAAGAATTGTCTTTCCCCGGTCTCTGACCAGTTAAGGGGTGTTCGACATCGCCGTCCATAGAGGACTTCAAAAGGGGCTTTACCCAAGCTGGATTGATAGCTGTTGTTGTAAGCGAATTCGGCAAATGGAAGGCACTTCTCCCAGTCCATTCCGAACGAGATAACAGAGGCTCGAAGCATGTCTTCTAGAATCTGATTGACGCGTTCCACTTGACCACTTGACTGAGGGTGGAAAGCGGTGCTAAAGGAGAGACGGGTTCCCATAGCATTTTGGAAACTTTCCCAAAATCGAGAGGTGAAAAGACTTCCTCGATCCGAATTGATTTCCAAAGGGACACCATGAAGAGACACTATTCGGGAGATGTATAAGTCTGCCAGCTGACTAGCGGTTATACTCTCACGAACAGGTAAGAAATGAGCTACTTTGGAAAGACGATCGACCACAACGAAAATAGCATTATTCCCTCTTTTAGTCCTGGGAAAACCGGTAATGAAATCCATACCAATTTTATCCCATTTCCATTCAGGAATAGCTAATGGTTGAAGGGTGCCAGCAGGCCGTTGATGCTCTGCTTTTACACGACGACAGACGTCGCAATTAGCAATATACTGAGCGATTTCTCTCTTCATCCTAGTCCACCAGAACCTCTGGCGTAGGTCCTGATACATTTTTGTGCTACCGGGGTGAATGGTGAGAGGAGATTCATGAGCTTCCTTAAGGATTAATCGCCTTAGGTTGCGCACTTTGGGAACTACTAGTCGATTCCCGAAGTATACGACTCCTTGATCATTAACGGAGAAACAATTCGCAATTCCTTTCCGAATGTTTCTCTTGATGCGGGAGATTCCCGGATCTACCTTCTGTGCGTTGATAATTTGATCCGTAAGGGTAGGTTTTGCCACCAAGGTGGAGAGAAAACCTTGAGGTACAATGTGAAGGTTAAGCTTCCGAAATTCCTCATGGAGAAGCGGTTGACTTTGTTGTAACATCAGGTTGTTACAATAAGATTTACGACTTAGCGCATCAGCCATGACGTTGGCTTTCCCTGGGGTATAGGTTATCCCTAGGTCGAAGTCTGTGATCAATTCAACCCAACGTCTCTGCCTGAGATTCAAATCCGGTTGGGTGAAAATATACTTCAGACTTTGGTGATCAGTGAATATTTCGCAACGATTACCGAGGAGATAATGTCGCCAGGTCTTAAGTGCATAGACTACGGCTGCAAGCTCTAGGTCATGAGTGGGATAATTCTCCTCATGTGGGTGCAATTGCCGTGAAGCGTAAGCAATTACGTGTCGATCTTGCATGAGAATGCAACCTAGTCCTTGTCGCGAGGCGTCGCAGTAGATAACAAAGTCCTTGGAGAAGTCTGGCGGTACCAGTACGGGAGCAGAGGTCAGGCGTCTTTTCAGTTCCTGAAAGCTGTGCTCACATTGTGGAGTCCATTCGAACTTCTTATCTTTCTTGAGGAGTTCAGTTAGAGGTTTAGCAACTTTGGAGAAGTTCTCGACAAAGCGACGGCAATAGCTCGCTAAGCCTAGAAAACTCCGAACTTGCTTGACTGATTCAGGCGGAGTCCAATCAAGGACGGCTTGAACTCGCTCAGGGTTAACAGCAATACCTTTACCAGATATTACATGACCCAGATAGGTCACTTCTGACAACCAGAATTCACATTTAGAGAATTTGGCATAAAGGCGATGCTCTCGAAGTTTCTTCAACACTAGCCTTAGATGTTCGGCATGTTCTTCCTCGTTCTTGGAGTAGATGAGTATATCATCGAGATAAACCACGACGAATTTATCCAAATACTCCATGAAGATTGAGTTCATTAACCGAGAAAAGGTGGCTGGAGCGTTGGTTAATCCGAAGGACATAACGGTGTACTCGTATTGGCCATAGCGAGTAACAAAGGCCGTTTTAGGAATGTCCCCGTTTCTGATTTTGATTTGATGGTAGCCCAACCTCTAATCCATCTTGGAGAAGACTGAGGATCCAGCGAGCTGATCATACAGGTCGTTGATCCTGGGAAGTGGATATTTGTTCTTGATTGTGACCAAATTGACAGGTCGGTAATCTACAACCATCCGGTCCGTACCATCCTTTTTCTTAACGAATAGGACGGGGCAAGCCCACGGAGATGAACTAGGGCGGATGAAACCCTTTTTCAAGGATTCATCGAGTTGTTTCTTAAGCTCGGCTAGTTCTAGGGGTCCCATCTTATAGGGTCTTCTAGCAATCGGAACGGTTCCTGGAATGAGATCTATTACGAACTCAACATCCCTGTCAGGTGGAACACCTGGCAATTCCTCTGGAAAGACATCCGGGAAGTCACGGACTACCGGAACGTCCTCAAGGTCTGGCAAAGGGCTGGCGTTAAGAGAATATAATTGTCGCTTGGCTATTCGGGTCAAGACATTGACTATCTTCCCCGAAGGATGGGTGAGTTGGACAGTCCTAGAGAAGCAATCAATTTTGGCTTGATGAGCTGACATCCAGTCCATACCCAAAATGATATTAATATCCGAAGATTTAAGGGCTATCAAGGATGCAAGGAAAACAAGTCTGTCGACTTGGATCTCATTTCCATAACTTACCCTAGAGGTCTGCCATCTAGACCCAGGGGTAGAGATTTCCATAGTGGATGGCAAGTCACAGAATGCAACGTTATGCAAACGGGCATAACTTTCAGATATAAAAGAATGAGAGGCTCCTGTATCGAAAAGAACGGATGCCGGGTGGCAGTTAACAAGAAGCGTACCAAGAACGACGTTGGGGTCCTCTTGAGCTTCTTCGGCAGAGATACAGTTGACATGGCCACGTGAAGCGGTGACCGGTTTGGCATGGAACACCTTCCCTGTCGGCTTGCCACGGCCAACAGCTTTAGCAGATTGATTGGGGTTGGTCTGGGGACACTCGCGCATATAATGACCAGATTCCCCACACTTGAAACAAGTCACGGAACTGGTACGTGGAGGAGCATTATTGGATGGACCCCCATAGGGCTTGGCCGGTGCAGACTGTTGAACAGGGCGAGGCGCCTGGAAAGATGGCCTCGGTGTGAACCTGGGTGGCAGGGCGGTATTGGGTACCCACACGCGGCGTTTCTGAGGACCAGCACCGGATGAGGAACCCATATCACGTCCATGCTTGCGTGTTGCATCATAATCAGTCTGACCAGTTTCAGCACTGATGGCTTTGTTGACAAGTTTCGAAAAAGATGTGCACTCATGCAGACGGAGGTCGTGGCGAAGCTCAGGGCTAAGGCCCTTTCGGAACCTTGCTTGCTTCTTGGCGTCAGTAGAAACTTCCTCAGTTGCATATCGTGCGAGATTACCAAACTCTCTGCTATAGGCATCCACAGAAAGTCGGCCTTGGGTGAAACTGCAAAATTCTTCACGTTTACGGTCCATGAGACCCTCCGGAATGTGATGTTCACGGAAAGCCTCACTGAACTCAGCCCAAGTGGTGACATGGCCCGCTGGGCGCATGGCTCCATAATTCTCCCACCATAGACTGGCGGGGCCTTCAAGATGATATGCGGCGAAGGTGACCTTGTCATCCTCCGCTACCAACGCGGAACGCAGCTTGTGAGAGATACTGCGAAGCCAGTCATCAGCGTCGAGAGGCTCGACGGAGTGGTGGAACGTGGGTGGATGCAATTTGATAAAATCACTGAGTGACACCACGTTAGCCCTCTGATGGTGTGCTGTATTCTGTTCTATACGCTCCAACAAACGGTTTGTCTCCCGCTTGTTTCTCTCAGCTTCCATCATCACCTCGGCTAGTGAAGGAGGATGAGGCAGATTTTCATTCCTGGCTTCACTGCCTTCGGCCTGCTCTTGGGAAGCAGGATTAGCGCACGTGTTGACCATCCTAGGTAGACAAGACAATGATTTAGTCAGGATGGTAAAATTCCGACATAGGATACATAAGGTAAGGAATAACTCGAAATGCAAGATGATCATCCGTATGACATGGTAGATACAGAAACTGCTTCTTTATTCCATCGTCATGCACACCATACAAGGTTTAGTACAAGACCAAACAAAGTACTATTATGGTGAGAAAAGGATTACATCTCATCAGAGGCATTCCAAGCTCCTATACATTATTTTCTACACCTCCGGAAAGAGTACAAACTAGGACATATCCCACGAGTCACGCGGAAGGATAGATGACACAGCTAGTGCGAACTAGTGATGCTACCCCTAACTCAGACCGATCCGTAGTAGTCCTCATAAAAGTCACCTCCATAGCCTGGAAGCTCAACATGTTCATCCGGAAACAGACGATCTCGCGGAGCTTGTGGACCATAGGGGCTAGGATGAGGCCTTGGACCAACAAACGGTGGCCTGCGGGGACCGCGAGGTGGGGTGATGCCTCCTACATCACGCCAAACCATCACGTCCGGCAGAGCAGATCTCACAGGATAGAGATCGCGCATATCCGAATATCCAGCTTGCACCGCCGGTGCGAACCGAGTCAAAGTGGCCCAGTGATCGGCACGGGTATTGAAGAGCTCTAACCTTAAGGCCCGATTTTCACGGTCCTTATCCTCGAGCATCTCAGCAGTGGTGCGAGTCCGTGAATCCTCCTGAGTGGAGTCAGCATAAATAGCTTGGAGATATCCTTGTGCTCCCGGAAGTGATCCTGGCATATACCGGAAGTCAGAGTCCCGAAATAAACCAGATCTGACTCGCATAATGGTCATCATAGAGTAGGCGGCATCCTGCACAGCCATCTCGATAGTAACCCCGAGTCCATAGGAGCAGTGAAGAGGCTCAGTGGATCCAGGATAAGATGGAAATATCCTGACGGTGCAGAGATACTGGCTTTGATTAAAATCTCGGAATTGCTCTTCGACCGTGTACTCAGGATACCAGCGGTATCCAGCCTCAGTCATTACCCTGACCAACTTAGCAGTATGGCCGGGTACATCTAGGCATCGAGTTAGGCGAACCACTTGATTGAGGTCGCGAGTGGCCATCTGAAAGCATAATCATAATGCAAGGCATTAGAATTTCTAGCAAAATTTCGGCAGCATAACAGCTGTAAATGCTCAAAAAGGATATTGAGACTTTTGACAAAGGATTTCGTACACACCCAACATGATCATATCAAAGTTCTGGAACCATTCTAACAACATAATGTGGTAGTAGAACTGAACTAGGCTTGTAACCATCAAACTTATAAGGTACTACTGATTAGTAACACGTGATCCTGATAGAGAGAGTAGATCCTAATTCCTTAACCCCCGGTGGAAGAATGGACTGACTCAGATCAGAAAGTCATAAGGTATAAGGAGTAAAAAGAGCCTTACGTTCCAACCCACAAACAATTCCCCTACATATAACTAAAGAATTTCTAGACTCAACATCGACCAGTTTGGCTTGGAGAACCTACAGGCAGTCCTGCTCTGATGCCAACGCTGTCAGGACCCCGACTCAATGTCACATCGATCTAGCTGGTAACACCTCATATCACTTTGCGGCCTCACGCACGGTATCCCCACGGGTGTCGTCTTACCTTTTCCCGGGACCGTTTGCGCCTTTTGGCTCGCGTATATGAAAGTGTCGCTAGCATCCATATGATAAAGAGCCCGGGCTGACATGACTAGTCGTAAACCCAAAGTGGCACAGACTTACAGGGACAGGCATCCATGACCCAGCTTCGAACGTGTCGGTCATCAGCAAGTGGGTCCGGGCTGTAGCACTGGGCTAGCAGGACTCCGGTAAACTGGGCTGTAGCGGGCTAACAGGACTCCGGTACTCAAAGCGTGACATTTCCCCGAAGGGACAGACACAGGAACGAAGAAGGACACATGCCGGCCAGCCTAAGTGTTCCAGAGCAGTAGCAAGCTACCATGGCTCAGCGGTAACACTAGGAGACATTTCCCGGTAAGAGAGGCTACTAAAGATAAACAACTAGATAGCCAGATCCCACACATACCAAGCATTTCAATCATACACACAATATGCTCGATATGTGCAAATACAACGAAGCATCACAACATGACTCTATGACACAAGTACTTTATTTAAGGCTCAGTGAGCCATACATAACATACACACAAAGGTACGGGTCTCACGACCCAACATACAAGTCATACAATCATACAAGCCAGCAGCGGAAGTAACTTGTCTGAGTACAGACAACTAGTAAAATAAAAGAGGCTTGGAAAGCCTCTGGCTATACTATGTGGTCCTTCACAAGCTCAGGGTCACCACCTGGGTCTTTAGCGTACTCGTTGATGTCAACGTCTACATAGAACCCATCAGAAGGGGTTGCAGCGTCTTCTGTAAAAATGTAGATTATAGCAACATGAGTACAAAGGTACTCAGCAAGACTTACATCAGATCCAACATACATGCATAGTATCAAGAAGGGTTGGTGGAGTTATTGCAGCAAGCCAGCTTTGACTCTTGGCTAGGCTATCCTACGATACTTCAACTTGAAATAGTTTTGCGCACACGAGTCCACTATTCACCACTTCAATACACTACCGAGGATCCACCTCCGTCCACCTACGGAGGAGCCATCCTCGGCACTCACACTTATCTTGAGGCTTTTAGTAGTTTCCATTTACTTGTCTATGAACTGTATAGGCAACCAAGTAGTCCTTTACCGCGGACGCGGCTATTCGAATAGATCATGTTAACCCTGCAGGGGGTACTTCTTCATACACGCTCTCACCACTTACCGTCGTTTACACGACATGTACTCGGCAACCTTCAAGCGGAAGCCCAACGTGGGTGTCGGCCACGACCTACCTAATCACCTAAGCCTCCAGTCCAGGTTTATCGCCTATCCAGGTTCCATCCGCAGGGAGTCCGGCCGAGGTTTCCCATACGGCCCCGAACGATGTGAATAGGGTTCCCGAGATACCTAACGGGTATTCGGTACACCCGGCCACGTACCTACCGCATCACAGCCCACCCCTACGGTCAGCGCTGTCCACGGCCTCCAGTAGGCTACAAACACCAGAAACTACTTGCAACTCCTGGACAGAGAGCTAGGGTGAATAAGAAGTCGAGCGGGGTCATATTTCAGGGCCCAATGCATGGTAGTAGCTGTATCTTAAATCACATATACAGATCTCAGTGCTTAAGGTCGGCTTCAATGAAACAACCCACCATGTACTCCTACATGGCCTCTCATCGATACCTTTACCAAATCGTGTTCACCACACCACTCTCATTACCGACATTAACATTTCACTCTAGCCCATCACCCAGATGAACCAGACCTGACACGACTCTAAGCATAGCAGGCATAGCAAGGTAGGAACAACACATACACATGGCTCAATCAACTCCTACACATGCTAGTGGGTTTCATCTAGTTACTGTGGCAATGACAGGTCATGCAGAGGAAATGGGTTCAACTACCGTAGCACACAGCAGTTTGAATCGCGTTGTCTTAATGCAGTAAAAGAGAGCAGGAGCGAGAACATGGGATTGTATCGATATGATCAAATGGTTGGTTGCTTGCCTGATGGTTCGATGCACGGATACGGTTCTTCGTTAGGGTAGTCACGGTACTCCTCGGGGACAGATCCTGTCGTAAAGGATAACGATACACAGGCATCACCAAACAATGTGCAACAATATGATGCATGCATGAAACATGGCAATATGAGTGTGTTGGGCTAATGCAACTAAAGCCAGAAGGGTTTGAACAAATTTGAATCAAAGATTCAAATTTCAATTCCAAATATGGCCTTTTAAAGTGCTTTTCCTTGTTCTGATTAAAACATCCATTTAACTTGTTGGATCATGCATGAAAATAGTACAGATGGATAGATTGGATTTTTCTGATCATTTTTCATATATAATTTGTCCAATTTGGAGTTACAGAATAAAAGTTATGAATTTTTGAAGTTTAATTAATATTCTGGAATTTCCTGATTTAATTTAAATCCAGAAATATCATTTACTGCGTCAGCCTGACGTCACAGTGACATCAGCAGGTCAACAGGGCTGGCTCGGGTCAAACCTGACGTGTGGGGTCCACACGTCAGTGACACAGGGGCTAATCCCGTGTTGACCCGGGCTGGTTAGCTTTGACTAAGCCCTGGGGCCCACTTGTCAGCGTCAGTAGGTGGTGGTTTAGTGGCTAATTAACTAGGCCATGTCAGCTCGCCGGAGTTCTGGCCGGCGGCGACCATCAGTGCGGCGACGATAGTGGTTTTGGTCGTTTCGGCCACCAAATGAACCGCGGAGGCCACCGGAGTGAAGCTGAGGACGACCCGCGGCTCTTGGCGGAGTCCGTTGGGGTCGGGGTGGCCGGAGTCGACGGCGGCGAGCTCGGCTGCGGCGGCCGGGGTTCGGTCGTGCACGGGAACGGTGTTGCAGGGTGTTAGGGGGGGTGTTGGAGCGTGCTACGTGCTCCTAGTGAGATGTGGAGCACGATGGCGTGCTCGGTTGGGCGCTACGGCGATCGTGGCCACGACGGCGACATCGCCGGCGGCGTGAAGCTTTCGGCCGCGGTGGGGCTAGGGCCTAGGGGTCGGGAGAGAGCAGGGGAGAAGGGGGAAACGGTGGCGTAGCTCACCGCGGTTGCAGTGGGCGTCGAAGCGGGCTCGGGGACGCGTTGGAGACGACGAATTTGACGGCGACGGTGGTCGGAGTCCGAAGAGGGGAACGGCGACGTGGCGGCGATGCAGGGCTTCCGGGGACCCGTGGAGCGGTGGGGAGGAAGAAGGAGTCGAGGCGGAGCTTCTGAGCTGGTCGGGGAAGCGAGGGGTGGTCGGAGACGGTGGCTAAGGCGAACGGCGGCGACGGTGAGCTTCGGCCGTGAGAGAGAGAGAGTGAGGGAGAGGAAGGAGAGAGCCGGGGAGAGTGAGAGAGAGCAGGGGGGATCGGGACGGGCTGCGGGCGTCGTCCACGCGGCCAGGAGGGCGTCGGCAAGCAGGAGGTGGCCGCGCGGCCGCGCGCGCGCGAGCACGCAGCAGCTTCGGGGCGAGGGGAGGAAGACGACGGGGAGCTACAGTGCTGGGCTGGGTCGGTTGCTGGCTGGGCCGGCCAGCTGGCTGGGCCGCACAGGTAAGTCTTCCCCTTTCTTTTCTGTTTTCTGTTTTTATTTAATATAACTGCAACTTTGTTGAATTAAATAAAATACCTAGGCAACTCCAAAAATCACCAAACTACTCCTGGTCCATAGTTGGATTATTTCCAACATGAAACATTTTAGTTTGGAGATATGTGAGCATTTAAATATTTTATATAATTTTAAATGCCCAAATTCAAATAGTTATGATTTAATTCAAAACCCTAGGATGGCCTAGGAAAATGTGCACCACTTTTGGCAGAGGTTCTGAACCAAGGCAAAAATGATGGGCATTTTAGAAGGGCATTTCAGGTTCATTGAAAAATTATTTTAGTAAACCCTAGTTGGTTTCAGAGGGGACTGGGGGTTCTGTCATCCCCATTTCAAGTTTCTGATGAATGAGTAAACATGATGCAACACTCTAATGCATAACTAGCTAGGGTGTGACATCTAATTTCAAATACCCCTGAAATATTTTATAAGCTTTTGGAAAAGTCCATCTAGCTATATAAAATATTCAGAGGAGTTTTGGCATTGTTTGAATTATTTTAAATTCAAAACAGTGGCAAAATAAATTAAATAAAAAATAAACAGAACTGAAAAAAAAAAACAGAGCAGAGGACTACCTGGCGCTCACCTCAGCCCACTTACCTGGCCCAGCTCCTCCAGCGCGGCCCAGCCGGCCCAGCCCATCTCCACTTCCTCCCCTGTCGTCTTCCTCCCTGCCAGGAGGACGGGCACGCGCCCGGCGCGCGCGGCCACGCGCCCCGGCCACCTCCTGCTTCCCGGCCACCTCCTGCTTCCCCCGGCCTCCCTAGCAACGCCACGACGAGGCCTCGTGTCCCCTCGCTCCTCTTCCTCCCCCGCTGCATCCCCTCTCTCCTCTGTTCCCTCTCTCTCGCCCGGACTGAACGGAGCCGCCGCCATTGACGAGCTCCCTCGCGGCCACCGCCACCCCCTCTCCTCCCCGACACGCTCCCGAGCTCCGCCGGTCCTCCCTCATCCTCCTCGTCGTCTCACGCGACCAGAAGACCCCCTGGATGCCCAGCAGCGCCGTCGCCGACGCCATCTTCGTTTCCTGCACCGACGGCCGCCGTCGACCGATTCGTCGTCACCAGGCCGTCCCCGAGGACGCTGAGATCACCTACGACCCCGCCGTGAGCTCCTCTTCTCTTCCCCTCACTCCGCGCACTTGATTTCATCCCCTAGCTCCATCTTCCACCACGGCCGAAACTCGCCGCCGCCGTGCCTCGTCGCCGTCGTGGCCAGAGCCACTGTGGCTCGAAGCCGGGCACACCACCGTGCTCCACACCTCACCAGGAGCACGTAGCACGCACCAACGCCTCCCCTAGCGCCCTGCATCGCCTAACCCGCGGGTGCCCGAACTCCGGCCGCCGCCTCCCTCGCCGCTGCCGACGCCACAGCCAACCCCAACTCCTCTGGCTTGCTCCATTGGATGCGCACGAGCTCGAGCTCCCTGTAGAACCCCTCCGCGCGTCGAATGGGCGCCGGAGCAGCCATTCCGGCGAGCCACCGCCGTGTCTGGTCGTTGCCGGCGGTTAGACGCCGGTGGATTAGCCGGGCTGACCAGGGATTTGACCCCCCTGGGTCACTGACGTGTGGGCCCGTCCCCTGCTAACCTTTGGTTAAGTTAATAACTAAGTTTAATTAAGCCACTGACTCACTGACATGCGGGCCCGGGCCGACTAATTAAACTAGGTTAGGTTTAAGTTATATTAGGATTAGCCGTAGTCACTGACCAGTGGGCCCCACTGGTCAGGTTTGACCAGCAGCAGCGTCTGTTGACCTGCTGACGTCACGGTGATGCAGTGCTGACGCAGTAAATTCATTTCTGGATTTATTATTATTCAGGAAATTCCAGAAAATGGTAAAAAACTTCTAAAAATCATAGAAATTCAACCGTAACTCCAAATTAAATAATTTATATATGAAAAATTATCAGAAAAATCCAAGGAATCCATCTATACAATTTTCATGCATGTTAGAACAACTTATAGCTGCTGTTTAGCACAAATCAATTAAATGGCATTTGAATAATCACATATGGAGTTTGAATTTGAATCTTGTATTCAAACCAACTTCATTTAATCTGTTGCTAGTTGCATTAGCCCAAAACACATTCATTTTGCCATGTCATGATCATGCATCATATTGTGCATTGCATTGATTGTGTTCCCTTCTGTGTTGCCGGTATTGTCCCCTCTCGATAGACGTGATATCGATTATGTGATCGTTGACACTGATGAAGAGCTATATTATCTTCAGAAGTGCCAGGCAAGCAAAACCCCCTTGTTCATTCCGATAAAATCCCACTCTCTCGCTCCTGCTCTCTTTTACTGCATTAGGACAACAACGACATATTTGTTACTTGCTGCGGTAGCTGAACCCCTTTATCCTTTGCATGACCTGTCATTGCCACAGTAAATAGATGAAACCCACTAGCATGAGTAGGAGTTGTTTGAGCCCTGATGTGCCTACTCATTCATGCTTGTTTGTCATGCCTGCTACTGCTTAGAGTTGAGTCAGGTCTGATTCATCGGGGATGAATCAGAGGCGGGTGAACATGTCCTACTGTGTGTGAGCTAAGTGTGTGAACACGATTTGGTAAAAGGTGTCGGTGAGATGCCATGTAGGAGTACATGGTGGGTTGTCTCATTGAAGCCGTCCTCAGGAACTGAGTTCTGTGTTTGTGATCCATGATTCAGCTACTACCATACATTGGGCCCTGAAATATGACCCCGCTCGACTTCTTATTCACCCTTGTCCTCTATCCAGGAGTTGCAAGTAGTTTCTGGTGTTTGTAGTATGCTGGAGGCCGTGGACAGCGCTGACCGTAGGGGTGGGCTGTGATGCGGTAGGCACGTGGCCGGGTATACCGGGCGCCCGTTTGGTGTCACGGAACCCTGTTCACATCGTTTGGGGCTGTGAGCGAAACTCCGGCCGGATCTCCTCATGGATGGAACCCGAATAGGCGATAAACCTGGACTAGAGACTTAGGTGTTTAGGTAGGTCGTGGTCTACACCCACGTCGGCTTTCGCTTGAAGTCTGCCGAGCACATGTCGTGTGCAGATGCTAAGTGGTGGAAACATGTATGAAGAAGTACACCCCTGCAGGGTTAACATCATCTATTCGAATAGCCGTGTCCGCGGTAAAGGACTTCTGGGTTGCTTATATCAGTTCATAGACAAGTGAAAGTGGATACTTTAAAATGCGCAAGATAAGCGTGAGTGCTATGGATGGCGTTCTCGTAGGGAGACGGGAGCGGATCCATAGTGGTGTATTGATATGGTGAATATGTGGACTCGTGTGCGCCACCTCAAAAGAGTTACTTGCAGTCGTAGTTCAGGATAGCCACCGAGTCAAAGCTGGCTTGCTGCAGTTAAACCCCACCATCCCCTTTGTTGATAATGATGCATATGTAGTTAGTTTTGATGTAAGTCTTGCTGGGTACATTTGTACTCACGTTTGCCTATTTTATGTTTTTGCAGAGAGACTTCGGTCTCACTAGTAGTTCCACGTGGACTTCGACGTTTAGCTTGTTACCTCAGCTACGATCTTGTGCCCTCGGCAGTATCTGGTAGATAGTCAGGCTTCTCAGCCTTTTTCATTTATAGTTGTCTGTACTCAGACATGTTAAGCTTCCGCATGTGCTTTGACTTGTATGCTCTGATTGTTGGGTCATGAGACCCATGATTGTAATATCTCGCTCCTCGGAGCCTATTTGAATAAATTACTTGAGTCGTAGAGTCATGTTGTGATGCCATGTTGTATTTGCACATATCGAGCATATTGTGTGTATGCTATTGAAATGCTTGGTATGTGTGGGATCTGACCATCTAGTTGTTTATCTTTAGTAGCCTCTCTTACCGGGAAATGTCTCCTAGTGTTTCCACCGAGCCATGGTAGCTCGCTACTGCTCCGGAACACTTAGGCTGGCCGGCATGTGTCCTTCTTCGTTCCTGTGTCTGTCCCTTCGGGGAAATGTCACGCGATGAATACCGGAGTCCTGTTAGCCCGCTACAGCCCGGTTCACGGGAGTCCTGCTAGCCCAGTGCTACAGCATGGATTCACTCGCTGATGACCGACACGTTCGATGCTGGGTCATGGATGCCTGTCCCTGTAAGTCTGTGCCACTTTGGGTTTACGACTAGCCATGTCAGCCCAGGCTCCTTATCATATGGATGCTAGCGACACCGTCATATACGTGTGCCAAAAGGCGCAAACGGTCCCGGGCCAAGGTAAGGCGACACCTGTGGGAATACCGTGCGTGAGACCACAAAGTGATATGAGGTGTTACATGCTAGATGGATGTGACATTGAGTCGGGGTCCTGACAACGTTGGTATCAGAGCTTGACTGCCTGTAGGATTACCAAGCCAAACTGGTCGAAGTTGAGTCTAGAAATTCTTTAGTTATGTAAGGGAATTGATTGTGGGATGGAACGTAAGGCTCTTTTTACTCCTTTACCTCATGCCCTTCTGATCTGAGTCATCATATTCTCTTCTACGGGGATTAAGAACTAGGCTATCCCTTCTTTCTATTAGGATCACGTGTTACTAATCAGTGGACTTATAAGATTGTTTGATTTAAGTCTCAGTTCAGTTCCTACTACTTCCGTATGTTAATTGTTGATCTCGAAACCTTGATATTGTGCTTCTGAGTGGTTATGCCACCATTTTTGTGAATGTCTCAAGTCTTTTCTGAGCATTTACAGCCGTTATGCTGTCCGAGTCATTCCAGGTTTCTAAATAGTCTGATGCATTTGCAAAATCCTTTCCCTCTGGTTTCGATGCTCCTTTATGCCAGCTCAATCACACTAATTGTTGAGTTGAGGTATTCTACTGCCTCGACCTTTATGTTGGAATAATTATTATGACCCTAGGTGTCTCAGGGGATCATCTAGTAATTTAGCCATGATTTGTGTTCCCAGTGTGATGATTCTGGCCATCATTCTCGAAAGCATCCCGTGATGCTACTTAGTAATAGGTATTCTGTTCCTGGGTTCTTGAACCCGAGATTCACTCTACTTACTTCATGTTGATAGTGTTTGCTAGTTCCTTCAGGATATTAGTAACTTTGCGATAGTCCTCGAGGTCCGTGGTATTTCCTTCTTCCAAATACTATGAACCGCTTATGGCAGATGTTTATTGGATCAAAAGATCACAATTAGAGTACTCTTGAGGAGATCTCCATTCATAAATCGTGACTCTGCCAGTCCTACCTCTCTGCATGGGCTATCTGGAAGAAATGTTGAATTCGTTTGACATGCCAAACCATGCATCCACAACTCAGAAAATCGTGTGTTCCTTTGAGTTGTCCCTCTTTAGTTGTCTACTGACCTTCGTCTATCAATTGATAGTCAAGAGTATGCGTGCGTTCGTTTATCGATGCCTATTACTCTTGTGGTCCGTCAAGCCATTCTATCGCAGAATGACTAGGAGAAACAAACTCCAGTACCTCTTCCATATCCAGGATTGGGTCAAAGAAGTTGTGCTCCGCAGATCAAATTGCTAATCCAGCTTTTGTTCGGTTCTACCTTGGAGTATTACCATCTTTATATCGGGATTGTTATAGGAATTGCACACCATCCTATGAACTCTTGGTACAGTGATACTTCTTGCCATCATTGTTCATTCCTCGGTTCCTGTGTTATTGTAACCGGAATGTCGACAAGTGAATCGTGATGTGTGAAATCAATACTCCCAGCAACCTCGTTGCTTGGTAGTTAAGGGACAATAATTTCATTCTTAGCGTGTTGGTTTTTGAATCATCCTTCTAAGACTGATCGTGCTACCTAGTCCTTATTTCGGTGCACCCTTCGATTGATGAGTTAGGATCTTGTCAAGTCCTCACTCATTTGATCATATCGTCTTGCCCTCAAAAGCGAGATTGTTCTCGAGCTTAGTAACATATCGGTGGTTCGTGATTTTCCGAATATCTTCTCGAAAGTATCACCAGGCTGTCACCTGACTGTTATGTTGAGCTCGTGATCAAGTTGGTTTCTTGCGAACCACCTTCTCTCCAAGAATCGGTGTTAGATATCCCTGAGCTAGTTGGTTAAGCTGGACAACAACTTGGAGAGTTGGAAGATAAAAGCTTGTCTGACTTAGTTCGTTCCAAAGGGATATTCTTGTGTAGTTTGTGTTGAAGAAAGATGATATCTTCATCGATTGGTCCTTGTGATCAGTTGTTGGACCTATTGTCTTATCAATCCTTTGATTTGAGTGTGGGCCATCGTCAAATCAAATCAGTACCAACGATGCTCGTAATGTTGTCTTATTCGTGGTTGATCCCTCGAGCATACACCATTACATCTTTGGTCTGACCAATGCTATCACCGTGTTCACTTAACTATGGAATTCCTTTTAAAAGGAAACCCGGATGAATTGTTGTTGAGCCCATTGACAACATCCTTATCTCCTCCATGATTTTGTTGAACATTAAGCTAGTGTTGGAAACTTTTGAAAGCATTTTCTTCATGCTAGCTCATGAAGTATTTGTTTGATGAAAGGAGTGACTTCCTCTTATACACGTGCATTTGGTGAAAGTTGCCGCCGTGAATTTGAGAAAGATTGTTTTGTTTCCTTTGGAATCATCCCAAATCAGTCATGCACACGTGCGAAAGTATTCTGTGGTTCGGAGACTTGCAACCTCCATTCTATATGTGTTCCGTAGCACCCCAAGCCACTGACTGATTTGTTCGAGAAAAGGAGTTAAGTGTTAATCCATGGTAATGCACAAGACTTCGATACCCTCGTTGATGGTTCCCCCTCCTGAACTCGGTAGTGTTTTATTATAAGACTACTATGTGGTCATGCTTGTCTGGGACAACGTGTTCACATGTTAGTAGCAGAACCAGCTCATGTTTTGGAGCTTGCTATCGTAGTTCATCTCCCGAGAATCCCGCAACGTCATCTCGTCGATTTGTGTTGCAAACATTCATTTTTCTTCCTAGACTCGATGGGTCTGGAATATTCTGACACCAACCAGATCTGAATCTCAGGCATATATGATGGTTGGAACATTTCCCCAAGAACTATAATATTGGTTCCTCGATAACCGCTAAAGTGGATGTCGTGGCCAACACACCCAACCGGAAGACCTATTATTGTAGTATCTTGATTGAAGAAGTTGGCCACCTCCCCTAAGGATTTCGTAGGATTTACTCCCTAGTTGCCCCTATGGATTTTTGTGTTCCCGAAGTCCGACCTTTTACTTGATGTTTTAGATATCAAACCATATCTATGAATGGGTTATACTAGCACATCAAGGAGAACATTAGAAGCGGAGTGCTAAATGTCTCTCGGTCGATCATCCAGATTTTATTTGCTTGGCCTCGCTAAGGTGAAATCTGAGAAAGTGTTATCCTCCTTCGCATCTGCATCGTCCATCGCTATTCATCATGGTAGTATGTTGTGTTGTCAGCACCCTTGACGCGGTTGTTGATAAAACCTTGATGATTGTGGAAATGCTCAAGTTCTTGAGAGCACGCACAAGCGCTACGTCTTATCATCGGCACTAGCTGGGATTGCCCCAGATTTCCTCGGTTATGCTATAACCACTCCAACAGTGAATTCACTCTCTATTGTTGGGTTCTTCCCCAGTTACCAGAATCATTCCCAGCATTTGCATTTTGTTCCCAGCTTGCACCGCCAATGTGCCATTCTACCATGGGTCTCTTCCATTTCCGGTGATAAGCAAATTCATCCATTACGTTGTCTTCAACAAGGTAATCCACATCATCCAAGTTTGAGTATGCCATTCTACCGAACCCCTCTAAATGATCGATTATGATTTGCCTTAAGCTGGTATAAAGAGTTTCAATGATCTCTAAATCAAAGGTAATTCTTTTGCCACTTAAGGGAAGATATCTACGAGTCACGGTTCCGAAGGTGTCTCGTTGTGGTATCATGGCAACTCAACTCCTCGCTACGTTGACAACCGATTACCACCTTCTTAAGTGTGGAATTATTGTCCACCTAGTGAACCTTCGTCATCCGTTTCTTTCCACCCCTCTTGATGTGTATCTCGTGTCTCAACCCGAGAGATGGTTCTAAGTCTCATTCCGTGAGTTAATCCTGAGTTGTTCGACCTTCGAGAAGACCGATCCTTCTAGAGTTTTCCTTTCCACTTCTTGTCATGATTAGCTGAAGTTCTCAGAGCAAGACGACAAGACAAAGATGGTGTTCAAATCAACGTTCATTTGAAGTGCAACCTGGATCGTGAAGATTGTACTAGTTTGCGTTTCCCCTTCACCTTACCCTACGCTTGAATCTCGAGACGAGATTCTTGTTTAGTGGGGGTGAGTTGTCACATCCCTAGCTGTTGGTAGTGCTCTAGGCTAGCTTCATGTGTGCATCATGTTTAAATTATTGAAACCTGAACTGAGGAATTTTGGAAGCCTCAAAAACTTAAATAAAAGAGGGGCAAAAACCCTAGAAATCTCATTCATTGCTCCAAAATGCTCTTCTTAAATGTTTGATAATTTTTGGTAAGGGTTCTGGTCCCAACCAAAATATTGAACATTTTTAAGGAATTATTTTTGGGACTTTGGATTTAATTCATTAGCTATTTGAATTTGAATTATATTCATATAATTAGAATCTAATTTCAAATACCCCTGAAATATTTTATAAGCTTTTGGAAAAGTCCATCTAGCAATATAAAATATTCAGAGGAGTTTTGGCATTGTTTGAATTATTTTAAATTCAAAACAGTGGCAAAATAAATTAAATAAAAAATAAACAGAACAGAAAAAATAAAATAAAACAGAGCAGAGGACTACCTGGCGCTCACCTCAGCCCACTTACCTGGCCCAGCTCCTCCAGTGCGGCCCAGCCGGCCCAGCCCATCTCCACTTCCTCCCTTGTCGTCTTCCTCCCTGCCAGGAGGACGGGCACGCGCCCGGCACGCGCGGCCACGCGCCCCGGCCACCTCCTGCTTCCCGGCCACCTCCTGCTTCCCCCGGCCTCCCTAGCAACGCCACGACGAGGCCTCGTGTCCCCTCGCTCCTCTTCCTCCCCCGCTGCATCCCCTCTCTCCTCTGTTCCCTCTCTCTCGCCCGGACCGAACGGAGCCGCCGCCACTGACGAGCTCCCTCGCGGCCACCGCCACCCCCTCTCCTCCCCGACGCGCTCCCGAGCTCCGCCGGTCCTCCCTCATCCTCCTCGTCGTCTCAGGCGACCAGAAGACCCCCTGGATGCCCAGCAGCGCCGTCGCCGACGCCATCTTCGTTTCCTGCACCGACGGCCGCCGTCGACCGATTCGTCGTCACCAGGCCGTCCCCGAGGCCGCTGAGATCACCTACGACCCCGCCGTGAGCTCCTCTTCTCTTCCCCTCACTCCGCGCACTTGATTTCGTCCCCTAGCTCCATCTTCCACCATGGCGGAAACTCGTCGCCGCCGTGCCTCGTCGCCGTCGTGGCCAGAGCCACTGTGGCTCGAAGTCGGGCACACCACCGTGCTCCACACCTCACCAGGAGCACGTAGCACGCACCAACGCCTCCCCTAGCGCCCTGCATCGCCTAACCCGCGGGTGCCCGAACTCCGGCCGCCGCCTCCCTCGCCGCTGCCGATGCCACAGCCAACCCCAACTCCTCTGGCTTGCTCCATTGGATGCGCACGAGCTCGAGCTCCCTGTAGAACCCCTCCGCGCGTCAAATGGGCGCCGGAGCAGCCATTCCGGCGAGCCACCGCCGCGTCTGGTCGTTGCCGGCGGTTAGACGCCGGTGGATTAGCCGGGCTGACCAGGGATTTGACCCCCCTGGGTCACTGACGTGTGGGCCCGTCCCCTGCTAACCTTTGGTTAAGTTAATAACTAAGTTTAATTAAGCCACTGACTCACTGACATGCGGGCCCGGGCCGACTAATTAAACTAGGTTAGGTTTAAGTTATATTAGGATTAGCCGTAGTCACTGACCAGTGGGCCCCACTGGTCAGGTTTGACCAGCAGCAGCGTCTGTTGACCTGCTGACGTCACGGTGACGCAGTGCTGACGCAGTAAATTCATTTCTGGATTTATTATTATTCAGCAAATTCCAGAAAATGGTAAAAAACTTCTAAAAATCATAGAAATTCAACCTTAACTCCAAATTAAATAATTTATATATGAAAAATTATCAGAAAAATCCAAGGAATCCATCTGTACCATTTTCATGCATGTTAGAACAACTTATAGCTGCTGTTTAGCACAAATCAATTTAATGGCATTTGAATAATCACATATGGAGTTTGAATTTGAATCGTGTATTCAAACCAACTTCATTTAATCTGTTGCTAGTTGCATTAGCCCAAAACACATTCATTTTGCCATGTCATGATCATGCATCATATTGTGCATTGCATTGATTGTGTTCCCTTCTGTGTTGCCGGTATTGTCCCCTCTCGATAGACGTGATATCGATGATGTGATCATTGACACTGATGAAGAGCTATATTATCTTCAGAAGTGCCAGGAAAGCAAAACCCCCTTGTTCATTCCGATAAAATCCCACTCTCTCGCTCCTGCTCTCTTTTACTGCATTAGGACAACAACGACATATTTGTTACTTGCTGCGGTAGCTGAACCCCTTTATCCTTTGCATGACCTGTCATTGCCACAGTAAATAGATGAAACCCACTAGCATGAGTAGGAGTTGTTTGAGCCCTGATGTGCCTACTCATTCATGCTTGTTTGTCATGCCTGCTACTGCTTAGAGTTGAGTCAGGTCTGATTCATCGGGGATGAATCAGAGGCGGGTGAACATGTCCTACTGTGTGTGAGCTAAGTGTGTGAACACGATTTGGTAAAAGGTGTTGGTGAGAGGCCATGTAGGAGTACATGGTGGGTTGTCTCATTGAAGCCGTCCTCAGGAACTGAGTTCTGCGTTTGTGATCCATGATTCAGCTACTACCATACATTGGGCCCTGAAATATGACCCCGCTCGACTTCTTATTCACCCTTGTCCTCTATCCAGGAGTTGCAAGTAGTTTCTGGTGTTTGTAGTATGCTGGAGGCCGTGGACAGCGCTGACCGTAGGGGTGGGCTGTGATGCGGTAGGCACGTGGCCGGGTATACCGGGCGCCCGTTTGGTGTCACGGAACCCTGTTCACATCGTTTGGGGCTGTGAGCGAAACTCCGGCCGGATCTCCTCATGGATGGAACCCGAATAGGCGATAAACCTGGACTAGAGACTTAGGTGTTTAGGTAGGTCGTGGTCTACACCCACGTCGGCTTTCGCTTGAAGTCTGCCGAGCACATGTCGTGTGCAGACGCTAAGTGGTGGAAACATGTATGAAGAAGTACACCCCTGCAGGGTTAACATCATCTATTCGAATAGCCGTGTCCGCGGTAAAGGACTTCTGGGTTGCTTATATCAGTTCATAGACAAGTGAAAGTGGATACCCTAAAATACGCAAGATAAGCGTGAGTGCTATGGATGGCGCTCTCGCAGGGAGACGGGAGCGGATCCATAGTGGTGTATTGATATGGGGAATATGTGGACTCGTGTGCGCCACCTCAAAAGAGTTACATTGCAGTCGTAGTTCAGGATAGCCACCGAGTCAAAGCTGGCTTGCTGCACTTAAACCCCACCATCCCTTTGTTGATAATGATGCATATGTAGTTAGTTCTGATGTAAGTCTTGTTGGGTACATTTGTACTCACGTTTGCCTATTTTATGTTTTTGCAGAGAGACTTCGGTCTCACTAGTAGTTTCGCGTGGACTTCGACGTTTAGCTTGTTACCTCAGCTACGATCTTGTGCCCTCGGCAGGATCTGGTAGATAGTCAGGCTTCTCAGCCTTTTTCATTTATAGATGTCTGTACCCAGACATGATAGCTTCCGCTTGTGCTTTGACTTGTATGCTCTGAGTGTTGGGTCATGAGACCCATGTTTGTAATATCTCGCTCCTCGGAGCCTATTGATTAAATACTTGAGTCGTAGAGTCATGTTGTGATGCCATGTTGTATTTGCACATATCGAGCATATTGTGTGTATGTTATTGAAATGCTTGGTATGTGTGGGATCTGACCATCTAGTTGTTTATCTTTAGTAGCCTCTCTTACCGGGAAATGTCTCCTAGTGTTTCCATTGAGCCTTGGTAGCTTGCTACTGCTCCGGAACACTTAGGCTGGCCGGCATGTGTCCTTCTTCGTTCCTGTGTCTGTCCCTTCGGGGAAATGTCACGCGATGAATACCGGAGTCCTGTTAGCCCGCTATAGCCCGGTTCACCGGAGTCCTGCTAGCCCAGTGCTACAGCTTGGATTCGCTCGCTGATGACCGACACGTTCGATGCCGGGTCATGGATGCCTGTCCCTGTAAGTCTGTGCCACTTTGGGTTTACGACTAGTCATGTCAGCCCGGACTCTTTATCATATGGATGCTAGCGACATCATCATATACGTGAGCCAAAAGGCGCAAACGGTCCCGGGCAAAGGTAAGGCGACACCCGTGGGAATACCGTGCGTGAGGCCGCAAAGTGATATGAGGTGTTACATGCTAGATCGATGTGGCATTGAGTCGGGGCTCTGACAGTTTGGAACCGCCACAACACTTCCAGACTTGTGAGAGGCCGCCTACGCAAGATTTGGCGGCATGCTAGCCCCCGGAGGCCGCCGGCCACAGCCGTAGACGCGTGAAGGGCAATCCGCGTAGAGGGAATTTTTCGGATACTTCTCCATCACCAAAAATTATGAAAAAATACCATTGTTCCTATAGCACATGTGCCCACGTCGTGCAAAAAAACTCATGATTTTATCGCGCTCCGAGTATTTAGTAATATTGACGCCGCATCGTTACCGCAGAACGTCTACTACCGTGTCATCGCCGTCCGTGAGGGGGGGCCACGCCCCGGAGACGCGTCCCGCCTCTTCGGACATGCCACCACACCACCCCGCAAGTATAAGGGCCCGGTGCGACGCTCCGGTGGCATTGCTACCCCCCAGTGCCCCCGTCCCGCCTAACCCAGTAGCGTTTGACCACGGGATCTAGCCCTTTGACTTTGCACGGACGGGCTTTGACCAGTGGACCTCCCCACCCGGTTGTGTTTGGTCAACCCATAGGAACACTTTGGAGCAACATCCGGGCCAGACCCACAGCAAGATCCCCTCCGTGTAGACCCGACGCGTCCGTTTCCCCCCTCCAGGTGTCGGCGGCGGCGCCGTCCATGAGGGGGGCACACCCCGGACAGGCGTGCCGGGCGTTTGCAACCGCCACAACACTTCCAGACTTGTGAGAGGCCGCCTACGCAAGATTTGGCGGCATGCTAGCCCCCGGAGGCCGCCGGCCACAGCCGTAGACGCGCGAAGGGCAATCCGCGTAGAGGGAATTTTTCGGATACTTCTCCATCACCAAAAATTATGAAAAAATACCATCATTCCTATAGCACATGTGCCCACGTCGTGCAAAAAAACTCATGATTTTATCGCGCTTTGAGTATTTAGTAATATTGACGCCGCATCGTTACCACAGAACGTCTACTACCGTGTCATCGCCGTCCGTGAGGGGGGGCCACGCCCCGGAGACGCGTCCCGCCTCTTCGGACATGCCACCACACCACCCCACATGTATGAGGGCCCGGTGCGACGCTCCGGTGGCATTGCTGCCCCCCAGTGCCCCCGTCCCGCCTAACCCTGTAGCGTTTGACCACGGGATCTAGCCCTTTGACTTTGCACGGACGGGCTTTGACCAGTGGACCTCCCCACCCGTTTGTGTTAGGTCAGCCATAGGAACACTTTGGAGCAACATCCGGGCCAGACCCACAGCAAGATCCCCTCCGTGTAGACCCGACGCGTCCGTTTCCCCCCTCCAGGTGTCGGCGGCGGCGCCGTCCGTGAGGGGGGCACACCCCGGACACGCGTGCCTGGCGTTTGCAACCGCCACAACACTTCCAGACTTGTGAGAGGCCGCCTACGCAAGATTTGGCGGCATGCTAGCCCCCGGAGGCCGCCGGCCACAGCCGTAGACGCGCGTAGGGCAATCCGCATAGAGGGAATTTTTCGGATACTTCTCCATCACCAAAAATTATGAAAAAATATCATCGTTCCTATAGCACATGTGCCCACGTCGTGCAAAAAAACTCATGATTTTATCGCGCTCCGAGTATTTAGTAATATTGACGCCGCATCGTTACCGCAGAACGTCTACTACCGTGTCATCGCCGTCCGTGAGGGGGGGGCATGCCCCGGAGACGCGTCCCGCCTCTTCGGACATGCCACCACACCACCCCGCAAGTATGAGGGCCCGGTGCGACGCTCCGGTGGCATTGCTACCCCCAGTGCCCCCGTCCCGCCTAACCCTGTAGAGTTTGACCACGGGATCTAGCCCTTTGACTTTGCACGGACGGGCTTTGACCAGTGGACCTCCCCACCCGGTTGTGTTAGGTCTGCCCATAGGAACACTTTGGAGCAACATCCGGGTCAGACCCACAGCAAGATCCCCTCCGTGTAGACCCGACGCGTCCGTTTCCCCCCTCCAGGTGTCGGCGGCGGCGCCGTCCGTGAGGGGGGCACACCCCGGACACGCGTGCCGGGCGTTTGGAACCGCCACAACACTTCCAGACTTGTGAGAGGCCGCCTACGCAAGATTTGGCAGCATGCTAGCCCCCGGAGGCCGCCGGCCACAGCCGTAGACGCGTGAAGGGCAATCCGCGTAGAGGGAATTTTTCGGATACTTCTCCATCACCAAAAATTATGAAAAAATACCATCGTTCCTATAGCACATGTGCCCACGTCATGCAAAAAAACTCATGATTTTATCGCGCTCCGAGTATTTAGTAATATTGACGCCGCATCGTTACCGCAGAACGTCTACTACCGTGTCATCGCCGTCCGTGAGGGGGGGCCACGCCCCGGAGACGCGTCCCGCCTCTTTGGACATGCCACCACACCACCCCACAAGTATGAGGGCCCGGTGCGACGCTCCGGTGGCATTGCTACCCCCCAGTGCCCCCGTCCCGCCTAACCCTGTAGCGTTTGACCACGGGATCTAGCCCTTTGACTTTGCACGGACGGGCTTTGACCAGTGGACCTCCCCACCCGGTTGTGTTAGGTCAGCCCATAGGAACACTTTGGAGCAACATCCGGGCCAGACCCACAGCAAGATCCCCTCCGTGTAGACCGACGCGTCCGTTTCCCCCCTCCAGGTGTCGGCGGCGGCGCCGTCCATGAGGGGGGCACACCCCGGACAGGCGTGCCGGGCCTTTGCAACCGCCACAACACTTCCAGACTTGTGAGAGGCCGCCTACGCAAGATTTGGCGGCATGCTAGCCCCCGGAGGCCGCCAGCCACAGCCGTAGACGCGCGAAGGGCAATCCGCGTAGAGGGAATTTTTCGGATACTTCTCCATCACCAAAAATTATGAAAAAATACCATCATTCCTACAGCACATGTGCCCACGTCGTGCAAAAAAACTCATGATTTTATCGCGCTTTGAGTATTTAGTAATATTGACGCCGCATCGTTACCACAGAACGTCTACTACCGTGTCATCGCCGTCCGTGAGGGGGGGCCACGCCCCGGAGACGCGTCCCGCCTCTTCGGACATGCCACCACACCACCCCGCATGTATGAGGGCCCGGTGCGACGCTCCGGTGGCATTGCTGCCCCCCAGTGCCCCCGTCCCGCCTAACCCTGTAGCGTTTGACCACGGGATCTAGCCCTTTGACTTTGCACGGACGGGCTTTGACCAGTGGACCTCCCCACCCGTTTGTGTTAGGTCAGCCATAGGAACACTTTGGAGGAACATCCGGGCCAGACCCACAGCAAGATCCCCTCCGTGTAGACCCGACGCGTCCGTTTCCCCCCTCCAGGTGTCGGCGGCGGCGCCGTCCATGAGGGGGGCACACCCCGGACAGGCGTGCCGGGCCTTTGCAACCGCCACAACACTTCCAGACTTGTGAGAGGCCGCCTACGCAAGATTTGGCGGCATGCTAGCCCCCGGAGGCCGCCGGCCACAGCCGTAGACGCGCGTAGGGCAGTCCGCGTAGAGGGAATTTTTCGGATACTTCTCCATCACCAAAAATTATGAAAAAATACCATCGTTCCTATAGCACATGTGCCCACGTCGTGCAAAAAAACTCATGATTTTATCGCGCTCCGAGTATTTAGTAATATTGACGCCGCATCGTTACCGCTGAACGTCTACTACCGTGTCATCGCCGTCCGTGAGGGCGGGGCATGCCCCGGAGACGCGTCCCGCCTCTTCGGACATGCCACCACACCACCCCGCAAGTATGAGGGCCCGGTACGACGCTCCGGTGGCATTGCTACCCCCAGTGCCCCCGTCCCGCCTAACCTTGTAGAGTTTGACCACGGGATCTAGCCCTTTGACTTTGCACGGACGGGCTTTGACCAGTGGACCTCCCCACCCGGTTGTGTTAGGTCTGCCCATAGGAACACTTTGGAGCAACATCCGGGCCAGACCCACAGCAAGATCCCCTCCGTGTAGACCCGACGCGTCCGTTTCCCCCCTCCAGGTGTCGGCGGCGGCGCCGTCCGTGAGGGGGGCACACCCCGGACACGCGTGCCGGGCGTTTGAAACCGCCACAACACTTCCAGACTTGTGAGAGGCCGCCTACGCAAGATTTAGCGGCATGCTAGCCCCCGGAGGCCGCCGGCCACAGCCGTAGACGCGTGAAGGGCAATCCGCGTAGAGGGAATTTTTCGGATACTTCTCCATCACCAAAAATTATGAAAAAATACCATCGTTCCTATAGCACATGTGCCCACATCGTGCAAAAAAACTCATAATTTTATCGCGCTCCGAGTATTTAGTAATATTGACGCCGCATCGTTACCGCAGAACGTCTACTACCGTGTCATCGCCGTCCGTGAGGGGGGGCCACGCCCCGGAGACGCGTCCCGCCTCTTTGGACATGCCACCACACCACCCCGCAAGTATGAGGGCCCGGTGCGACGCTCCGGTGGCATTGCTACCCCCAGTGCCCCCGTCCCGCCTAACCCTGTAGCGTTTGACCACGGGATCTAGCCCTTTGACTTTGCACGGACGGGCTTTGACCAGTGGACCTCCCCACCCGGTTGTGTTAGGTCAGCCCATAGGAACACTTTGGAGCAACATCCGGGCCAGACCCACAGCAAGATCCCCTCCGTGTAGACCCGACGCGTCCGTTTCCCCCCTCCAGGTGTCGGCGGCGGCACCGTCCGTGAGGGGGGCACACCCCGGACAGGCGTGCCGGGCGTTTGCAACCGCCACAACACTTCCAGACTTGTGAGAGGCCGCCTACTCAAGATTTGGCGGCATGCTAGCCCCCGGAGGCCGGCGGCCACAGCCGTAGACGCGCGAAGGGCAATCCGCGTAGAGGGAATTTTTCGGATACTTCTCCATCACCAAAAATTATGAAAAAATACCATCATTCCTATAGCACTTGTGCCCACGTCGTGCAAAAAAACTCATGATTTTATCGCGCTCTGAGTATTTAGTAATATTGACGCCGCAATGTTACCACAGAACGTCTACTACCGTGTCATCGTCGTCCGTGAGGGGGGGCCACGCCCCGGAGACGCGTCCCGCCTCTTCGGACATGCCACCACACCACCCCGCATGTATGAGGGCCCGGTGCGACGCTCCGGTGGCATTGCTACCCCCAGTGCCCCCGTCCCGCCTAACCCTGTAGCGTTTGACCACGGGATCTAGCCCTTTGACTTTGCACGGACGGGCTTTGACCAGTGGACCTCCCCACCCGGTTGTGTTAGGTCAGCCCATAGGAACACTTTGGAGCAACATCCGGGCCAGACCCACAGCAAGATCCCCTCCGTGTAGACCCGACGCGTCCGTTTCCCCCCTCCAGGTGTCGGCGGCGGCGCCGTCCGTGAGGGGGGCACACCCCGGACACGCGTGCCGGGCGTTTGCAACCGCCACAACACTTCCAGACTTGTGAGAGGCCGCCTACGCAAGATTTGGCGGCATGCTAGCCCCCGGAGGCCGCCGGCCACAGCCGTAGACGCGCGAAGGGCAATCCGCGTAGAGGGAATTTTTCGGATACTTCTCCATCACCAAAAATTATGAAAAAATACCATCGTTCCTATAGCACATGTGCCCACGTCGTGCAAAAAAACTCATGATTTTATCGCGCTCCGAGTATTTAGTAATATTGACGCTGCATCGTTACCGCACAACGTCTACTACCGTGTCATCGCCGTCCGTGAGGGGGGGCCATGCCCCGGAGACGCGTCCCGCCTCTTCGGACATGCCACCACACCACACCGCATGTATGAGGGCCCGGTGCGACGCTCCGGTGGCATTGCTACCCCCCAGTGCCACCGTCCCGCCTAACCCTGTAGCGTTTGACCACGGGATCTAGCCCTTTGACTTTGCACGGACGGGCTTTGACCAGTGGACCTCCCCACCCGGTTGTGTTAGGTCAGCCCATAGGAACACTTTGGAGCAACATCCGGGCCAGACCCACAGCAAGATCCACTCCGTGTAGACCCGATGCGTCCGTTTCCCCCCTCCAGGTGCCGGCGGCGGTGCCGTTCGTGAGGGGGGGCACACCCCGGACACGCGTGCCGGGCGTTTGCAACCGCCACAATACTTCCAGACTTGTGAGAGGCCGCCTACGCAAGATTTGGCGCCATGCTAGCCCCCGGAGGACGCCGGCCACAGCCGTAGACGCGCGAAGGGCAATCCCCGTAGAGGGAATTTTTCGGATACTTCTCCATCACCAAAAATTATGAAAAAATACCATCGTTCCTATAGCACATGTGCCCACGTCATGCAAAAAAACTCATGATTTTATTGCGCTCTGAGTATTTAGTAATACTGACGCCGCATCGTTACCGCAGAACATCTACTACCGTGTCATCGCCGTCCGTGAGGGGGGGCCACGTCCCGGAGACGCGTCCCGCCTCTTCGGACATGCCACCACACCACCCCGCATGTATGAGGGCCCGGTGCGACGCTCCGGTGGCATTGCTACCCCCCCAGTGCCCCCGTCCCGCCTAACCCTGTAGCGTTTGACCACGGGATCTAGCCCTTTGACTTTGCACGGACGGGCTTTGACCAGTGGACCTCCCCACCCGGTTGTGTTAGGTCAGCCCATAGGAACACTTAGGAGCAACATCCGGGCCAGACCCACAGCAACATCCGGTTGTGTTAGGTCAGCCCATAGGAACACTTTGGAGCAACATCCGGGCCAGACCCACAGCAAGATCCCCTCCGTGTAGACCCGACGCGTCCGTTTCCTCCCTCCAGGTGCCGGCGGCGGCGCCGTCCGTGAGGGGGGGCACCCCCCGGACACGCGTGCCGGGCGTTTGCAACCGCCACAACACTTCCAGACTTGTGAGAGGCCGCCTACGCAAGATTTGGCGGCATGCTAGCCCCCGGAGGCCGCCGGCCACAGCCGTAGACGCGCGAAGGGCAATCCGCGTAGAGGGAATTTTTCGGATACTTCTCCATCACCAAAAATTATGAAAAAATACCATCGTTCCTATAGCACATGTGCCCACATCGTGCAAAAAAACTCATGATTTTATCGCGCTACGAGTATTTAGTAATATTGACGCTGCATCGTTACCGCACAACGTCTACTACCGTGTCATCGCCGTCCGTGAGGGGGGGCCACGCCGCGGAGACGCGTCCCGCCTCTTCGGACATGCCACCACACCACACCGCATGTATGAGGGCCCGGTGCGACGCTCCGGTGGCATTGCTACCCCCAGTGCCCCCGTCCCGCCTAACCCTGTAGCGTTTGACCACGGGATCTAGCCTTTTGACTTTGCACGGACGGGCTTTGACCAGTGGACCTCCCCACCCGGTTGTGTTAGGTCAGCCCATAGGAACACTTTGGAGCAACATCCAGGCCAGACCCACAGCAAGATCCACTCCGTGTAGACCCGACGCGTCCGTTTCCCCCCTCCAGGTGCCGGCGGCGGTGCCGTTCGTGAGGGGGGGCACACCCCGGACACGCGTGCCGGGCGTTTGCAACCGCCACAATACTTCCAGACTTGTGAGAGGCCGCCTACGCAAGATTTGGCGCCATGCTAGCCCCCGGAGGCCGCCGGCCACAGCCGTAGACGCGCGAAGGGCAATCCGCGTAGAGGGAATTTTTCGGATACTTCTCCATCACCAAAAATTATGAAAAAATACCATCGTTCCTATAGCACATGTGCCCACGTCATGCAAAAAAACTCATGATTTTATTGCGCTCTGAGTATTTAGTAATACTGACGCCGCATCGTTACCGCAGAACATCTACTACCGTGTCATCGCCGTCCGTGAGGGGGGGCCACGTCCCGGAGACGCGTCCCGCCTCTTCGGACATGCCACCACACCACCCCGCATGTATGAGGGCCCGGTGCGACGCTCCGGTGGCATTGCTACCCCCCAGTGCCCCCGTCCCGCCTAACCCTGTAGCGTTTGACCACGTGATCTAGCCCTTTGACTTTGCACGGACGGGCTTTGACCAGTGGACCTCCCCACCCGGTTGTGTTAGGTCAGCCCATAGGAACACTTTGGAGCAACATCCGGGCCAGACCCACAGCAACATCCGGTTGTGTTAGGTCAGCCCATAGGAACAGTTTGGAGCAACATCCGGGCCAGACCCACAGCAAGATCCCCTCCGTGTAGACCCGACGCGTCCGTTTCCTCCCTCCAGGTGCCGACGGCGGCGCCGTCCGTGAGGGGGGGCACACCCCGGACACGCGTGCCGGGTGTTTGCAACCGCCACAACACTTCCAGACTTGTGAGAGGCCGCCTACGCAAGATTTGGCGGCATGCTAGCCCCCGGAGGCCGCCGGTCACAGCCGTAGACGCGCGAAGGGCAATCCGCGTAGAGGGAATTTTTCGGATACTTCTCCATCACCAAAAATTATGAAAAAATACCATCATTCCTATAGCACATGTGCCCACGTCGTGCGAAAAAACTCATGATTTTATCGCGCTCTGAGTATTTAGTAATATTGACGCCGCATCGTTACCGCAGAACGTCTACTACCGTGTCATCGCCGTCCGTGAGGGGGGGCCACGCCCCGGAGACGCGTCCCGCCTCTTCGGACATGCCACCACACCACCCTGCATGTATGAGGGCCCGGTGCGATGCTCCGGTGGCATTGCTACCCCCCAGTGCCCCCGTCCCGCCTAACCCTGTAGCGTTTGACCACGGGATCTAGCCCTTTGACTTTGCACGGACGGGCTTTGACCAGTGGACCTCCCCACCCGGTTGTGTTAGGTCAGCCCATAGGAACACTTTGGAGCAACATCCGGGCCAGACCCACAGCAAGATCCCCTCCGTGTAGACCCGACGCGTCCGTTTCCCCCCTCCAGGTGTCGGCGGCGGCGCCATCCGTGAGGGGGGCACACCCCGGACACGCGTGCCGGGCGTTTGCAACCGCCACAAAACTTCCAGACTTGTGAGAGGCCGCCTACGCAAGATTTGGCGGCATGCTAGCCCCCGGAGGCCGCCGGCCACAACCGTAGACGCGTGAAGGGCAATCCGCGTAGAGGGAATTTTTCGGATACTTCTCCATCACCAAAAATTATGAAAAAATACCATCGTTCCTATAGCACATGTGCCCATGTCGTGCAAAAAAAACTCATGATTTTATCGCGCTCCGAGTATTTAGTAATATTGACGCCGCATCGTTACCGCAGAACGTCTACTACCGTGTCATCGCCGTCCGTGAGGGGGGGGGGCACGCCCCGGAGACGCGTCCCGCCTTTTCGGACATGCCACCACACCACCCTGCATGTATGAGGGCCCGGTGCGACGCTCCGGTGGCATTGCTACCCCCAGTGCCCCCGTCCCACCTAACCCTGTAGCGTTTGACCACGGGATCTAGCCCTTTGACTTTGCACGGATGGGCTTTGACCAGTGGACCTCCCCACCCGGTTGTGTTAGGTCAGCCCATAGGAACACTTTGGAGCAACATCCGGGCCAGACCCACAGCAAGATCCCCTCCGTGTAGACCCGACGCGTCCGTTTCCCCCCTCCAGGTGTCGGCGGCGGCGCCGTCCGTGAGGGGGGCACACCCCGGACACGCGTGCCAGGCGTTTGGAACCGCCACAACACTTCCAGACTTGTGAGAGGCCGCCTACGCAAGATTTGGCGGCATGCTAGCCCCCGGAGGCCGCCGGCCATAGCCGTAGACGCGCGAAGGGCAATCCGCGTAGAGGGAATTTTCCGGATACTTCTCCATCACCAAAAATTATGAAAAAATACCATCATTCCTATAGCACATGTGCCCACGTCGTGCAAAAAAACTCATGATTTTATCGCGCTCCGAGTATTTAGTAATATTGACGCCGCATCGTTACCGCAGAACGTCTACTACCGTGTCATCGCCGTCCGTGAGGGGGGGCCACGCCCCGGAGACGCGTCCCGCCTCTTCGGACATGCCACCACACCACCCCGCATGTATGAGGGCCCGGTGCGACGCTCCGGTGGCATTGCTACCCCCTAGTGCCCCCGTCCCGCCTAACCCTGTAGCGTTTGACCACGGGATCTAGCCCTTTGACTTTGCACGGACGGGCTTTGACCAGTGGACCTCCCCACCCGGTTGTGTTAGGTCAGCCCATAGGAACACTTTGGAGCAACATCCGGGCCAGACCCACAGCAAGATCCCCTCCGTGTAGACCCGACGCGTCCGTTTCCCCCCTCCAGGTGTCGGCGGCGGCGCCGTCCGTGAGGGGGGCACACCCCGGACACGCGTGCCGGGCGTTTGCAACCGCCACAACACTTCTAGACTTGTGAGAGGCCGCCTACACAAGATTTGGCGGCATGCTAGCCCCCGGAGGCCGCCGGCCACAGCCGTAGACGCGCGAAGGGCAATCCGCATAGAGGGAATTTTTCGGATACTTCTCCATCACCAAAAATTATGAAAAAATACCATCGTTCCTATAGCACATGTGCCCACGTCATGCAAAAAAACTCATGATTTTATTGCGCTCTGAGTATTTAGTAATACTGACGCCGCATCGTTACCACAGAACATCTACTACCGTGTCATCGTCGTCCGTGAGGGGGGGCCACGTCCCGGAGACGCGTCCCGCCTCTTCGGACATGCCACCACACCACCCCGCATGTATGAGGGCCCGGTGCGACGCTCCGGTGGCATTGCTACCCCCCAGTGCCCCCGTCCCGCCTAACCCTGTAGCGTTTGACCACGGGATCTAGCCCTTTGACTTTGCACGGACGGGCTTTGACCAGTGGACCTCCCCACCCGGTTGTGTTAGGTCAGCCCATAGGAACACTTTGGAGCAACATCCGGGCCAGACCCACAGCAACATCCGGTTGTGTTAGGTCAGCCCATAGGAACACTTTGGAGCAACATCCGGGCCAGACCCACAGCAAGATCCCCTCCGTGTAGACCCGACGCGTCCGTTTCCTCCCTCCAGGTGCTGACGGCGGCGCCGTCCGTGAGGGGGGCACACCCCGGACACGCGTGCCGGGCGTTTGCAACCGCCACAACACTTCCAGACTTGTGAGAGGCCGCCTACGCAAGATTTGGCGGCATGCTAGCCCCCGGAGGCCGCCGGCCACAGCCGTAGACGCGCGAAGGGCAATCCGCGTAGAGGGAATTTTTCGGATACTTCTCCATCACCAAAAATTATGAAAAAATACCATCATTCCTATAGCACATGTGCCCACGTCGTGCAAAAAAACTCATGATTTTATCGCGCTCTGAGTATTTAGTAATATTGACGCCGCATCGTTACCGCGGAACGTCTACTACCGTGTCATCGCTGTCCGTGAGGGGGGGCCACGCCCCGGAGACGCGTCCCGCCTCTTCGGACATGCCACCACACCACCCCGCATGTATGAGGGCCCGGTGCGACGCTCCGGTGGCATTGCTACCCCCAGTGCCCCCGTCCCGCCTAACCCTGTAGCGTTTGACCACGGCATCTAGCCCTTTGACTTTGCACGGACGAGCTTTGACCAGTGGACCTCCCCACCCGGTTGTGTTAGGTCAGCCCATAGGAACACTTTGGAGCAACATCCGGGCCAGACCCACAGCAAGATCCCCTCCGTGTAGACCCGACGCGTCCGTTTCCCCCCTCCAGGTGTCGGCGGCGGCGCCATCCGTGAGGGGGCACACCCCGGACACACGTGCCGGGCGTTTGCAACCGCCACAACACTTCCAGACTTGTGAGAGGCCGCCTACGCAAGATTTGGCGGCATGCTAGCCCCCGGAGGCCGCCGGCCACAACCGTAGACGCGTGAAGGGCAATCCGCGTAGAGGGAATTTTTCGGATACTTCTCCATCACCAAAAATTATGAAAAAATACCATCGTTCCTATAGCACATGTGCCCATATCGTGCAAAAAAAACTCATGATTTTATCGCGCTCCGAGTATTTAGTAATATTGACGCCGCATCGTTACCGCAGAACGTCTACTACCGTGTCATCGCAGTCCGTGAGGGGGGGGGGCACGCCCCGGAGACGCGTCCCGCCTCTTCGGACATGCCACCACACCACCCCGCATCTATGAGGGCCCGGTGCGACGCTCCGGTGGCATTGCTACCCCCTGTGCCCCCGTCCCGCCTAACCCTGTAGCGTTTGACCATGGGATCTAGCCCTTTGACTTTGCACGGACGGGCTTTGACCAGTGGACCTCCCCACCCGGTTGTGTTAGGTCAGCCCATAGGAACACTTTGGAGCAACATCCGGGCCAGACCCACAGCAAGATCCCCTCCGTGTAGACCCGACGCGTCCGTTTCCCCCCTCCAGGTGTCGGCGGCGGCGCCGTCCGTGAGGGGGGCACACCCCGGACACACGTGCCGGGCGTTCGGAACCGCCACAACACTTCCAGACTTGTGAGAGGCCGCCTACGCAAGATTTGGCGGCATGCTAGCCCCCGGAGGCCGCCGGCCACAGCCGTAGATGCGCGAAGGGCAATCCGCGTAGAGGGAATTTTTCGGATACTTCTCCATCACCAAAAATTATGAAAAAATACCATCATTCCTATAGCACATGTGCCCACGTCGTGCAAAAAAACTCATGATTTTATCGCGCTCCGAGTATTTAGTAATATTGACGCCGCATCGTTACCGCAGAACGTCTACTACCGTGTCATCGCCGTCCGTGAGGGGGGGCCACGCCCCGGAGACGCGTCCCGCCTCTTCGGACATGCCACCACACCACCCCGCATGTATGAGGGCCCGGTGCGACGCTCCGGTGGCATTGCTACCCCCTAGTGCCCCCGTCCCGCCTAACCCTGTAGCGTTTGACCACGGGATCTAGCCCTTTGACTTTGCATGGACGGGCTTTAACCAGTGGACCTCCCCACCCGGTTGTGTTAGGTCAGCCCATAGGAACACTTTGGAGCAACATCCGGGCCAGACCCACAGCAAGATCCCCTCCGTGTAGACCCGACGCGTCCGTTTCCCCCCTCCAGGTGTCGGCGGCGGCGCCGTCCGTGAGGGGGGCACACCCCGGACACGCGTGCCGGGCGTTTGCAACCGCCACAACACTTCCAGACTTGTGAGAGGCCGCCTACACAAGATTTGGCGGCATGCTAGCCCCCGGAGGCCGCCGGCCACAACCGTAGACGCGCGAAGGGCAATCCGCGTAGAGGGAATTTTTCGGATACTTCTCCATCACCAAAAATTATGAAAAAATACCATCATTCCTATAGCACATGTGCCCACGTCGTGCAAAAAAAAACTCATGATTTTATCGCGCTCTGAGTATTTAGTAATATTGACGCCGCATCGTTACCTCAGAACGTCTACGACCGTGTCATCACCGTCCGTGAAGGGGGGCCACGCCCCGGAGACGCATCCCGCCTCTTCGGACATGCCACCACACCACCCCGCATGTATGAGGGCCCGGTGCGACGCTCCGGTGGCATTGCTACCCCCAGTGCCCGCGTCCCGCCTAACCCTGTAGCGTTTGACCACGGGATCTAGCCCTTTGACTTTGCACGGACGGGCTTTGACCAGTGGACCTCCCAATCCGGTTGTGTTAGGTCAGCCCATAGGAACACTTTGGAGCAACATCCGGGCCAGACCCACAGCAAGATCCCCTCCGTGTAGACCCGACGCGTCCGTTTCCCCCCTCCAGGTGTCGGCGGCGGCGCCGTCCATGAGGGGGGCACACCCCGGACACGCGTGCCGGGCGTTTGTAACCGCCACAACACTTCCAGACTTGTGAGAGGCCGCCTACGCAAGATTTGGCGGCATGCTAGCCCCCGGAGGCCGCCGGCCACAGCCGTAGACGCGCGAAGGGCAATCCGCGTAGAGGGAATTTTTCGGATACTTCTCCATCACCAAAAATTATGAAAAAATACCCTCGTTCCTATAGCACATGTGCCCACGTCATGCAAAAAAACTCATGATTTTATCGTGCTCTGAGTATTTAGTAATATTGACGCCGCATCGTTACTGCAGAACGTCTACTACCGTGTCATCGCCGTCCGTGAGGGGGGCCATGCCCCGGAGACGCGTCCCGCCTCTTCGGACATGCCACGACACCACCCCGCATGTATGATGGCCCGGTGCGACGCTCCGGTGGCATTGCTACCCCCTAGTGCCCCCGTCCCGCCTAACCCTGTAGCGTTTGACCACGGGATCTAGCCCTTTGACTTTGCACGGACGGGCTTTGACCAGTGGACCTCCCCACCCGGTTGTGTTAGGTCAGCCCATAGGAACACTTTGGAGCAACATCCGGGCCAGACCCACAGCAAGATCCCCTCCGTGTAGACCCGACGCGTCCGTTTCCCCCCTCCAGGTGTCGGCGGCGGCGCCGTCCATGAGGGGGGCACACCCCGGACACGCGTGCCGGGCGTTTGTAACCGCCACAACACTTCCAGACTTGTGAGAGGCCGCCTACACAAGATTTGGCGGCATGCTAGCCCCCGGAGGCCGCCGGCCACAGCCGTAGACGCGCAAAGGGCAATCCGCGTAGAGGGAATTTTTCGGATACTTCTCCATCACCAAAAATTATGAAAAAATACCCTCGTTCCTATAGCACATGTGCCCACGTCATGCAAAAAAACTCATGATTTTATCGCGCTCTGAGTATTTAGTAATATTGACGCCGCATCGTTACCGCAGAACGTCTACTACCGTGTCACCGCCGTCCGTGAGGGGGGGCCATGCCCCGGAGACGCGTCCCGCCTCTTCGGACATGCCACCACACCACCCCGCAAGTATGAGGGCCCGATGCGACGCTCCGGTGGCATTGCTACCCCCAGTGCCCCCGTCCCGCCTAACCCTGTAGCGTTTGACCACGGGATCTAGCCCTTTGATTTTGCACGGACGGGCTTTGACCAGTGGACCTCCCCACCCGGTTGTGTTAGGTCAGCCCATAGGAACACTTTGGAGCAACATCCGGGCCAGACCCAAAGCAAGATCCCCTCCGTGTAGACCCAACGCGTCCGTTTCCCCCCTCCAGGTGTCGGCGGCGGCGCCGTCCGTGAGGGGGGCACACCCTGGACACGCGTGCCGGGCGTTTGGAA
>NW_021284113.1:66731-75436 GCF_002162155.2 Triticum dicoccoides
GAGTATTTAGTAATATTGACGCCGCATCGTTACCGCAGAACGTCTACTACCGTGTCATCGCCGTCCGTGAGGGGGGGCCATGCCCCGGAGACGCGTCCCGCCTCTTCGGACATGCCACCACACCACCCCGCAAGTATGAGGGCCCGATGCGACGCTCCGGTGGCATTGCTACCCCCAGTGCCCCCGTCCCGCCTAACCCTGTAGCGTTTGACCACGGGATCTAGCCCTTTGATTTTGCACGGACGGGCTTTGACCAGTGGACCTCCCCACCCGGTTGTGTTAGGTCAGCCCATAGGAACACTTTGGAGCAACATCCGGGCCAGACCCAAAGCAAGATCCCCTCCGTGTAGACCCAACGCGTCCGTTTCCCCCCTCCAGGTGTCGGCGGCGGCGCCGTCCGTCAGGGGGGCACACCCTGGACACGCGTGCCGGGCGTTTGGAACCGCCACAACACTTCCAGACTTGTGAGAGGCCGCCTACGCAAGCTTTGGCGGCATGCTAGCCCCCGGAGGCCGCCGGCCACAGCCGTAGACGCGCGAAGGGCAATCCGCGTAGAGGGAATTTTTCGGATACTTCTCCATCACCAAAAATTACGAAAAATACCATAATTCCTATAGCACATGTGCCGACGTCGTGCAAAAAAACTCATGATTTTATCGCGCTCCGAGTATTTAGTAATATTGACGCCGCATCGTTACCGCAGAACGTCTACTACCGTGTCATCGCCGTCCGTGAGGGGGGGCCATGCCCCGGAGACGCGTCCCGCCTCTTCGGACATGCCACCACAGCACCCCGCATGTATGAGGGCCCGGTGCGACGCTCCGGTGGCATTGCTACCCCCAGTGCCCCCGTCCCGCCTAACCCTGTAGCGTTTGACCACGGGATCTAGCCCTTTGACTTTGCACGGGCGGGCTTTGACCAGTGGACCTCCCCACCCGGTTGTGTTAGGTCAGCCTATAGGAACACTTTGGAGCAACATCCGGGCCACACCCACAGCAAGATCCCCTCCGTGTAGACCCGACGCGTCCGTTTCCCCCCTCCAGGTGTCGGCAGCGGCGCCGTCCGTGAGGGGGGCACACCCCGGACACGCGTGCCGGGCGTTTGCAACCGCCACAACACTTCCAGACTTGTGAGAGGCCGCCTACGCAAGATTTGGCGGCATGCTAGCCCCCGGAGGCCGCCGGCCACAGCCGTAGACGCGCGAAGGGCAATCCGCGTAGAGGGAATTTGTCACATCCTAGTTAGCCATGCATTAGAGTGTTGCATCATGTTTACTTTTTCATCAGAAACTTGAAATGGGGATGACAGAACCCCCAGTCCCCTCTGAAACCAACTAGGGTTACTAAAAACTTTTTCAATGAACCTGAAATGCCCTTCTAAAATGCCCATCATTTTTGTCTTGGTTCAGAACCTCTGCCAAAAGTGGTGCACATTTTCCTAGGCCATCTTAGGGTTTTTGAATTAAATCATAAATATTTGAATTTGGGCATTTAAAATTATATAAAATATTTAAATGCTCAAATATCTCCAAACTAAAATGTTTCATGTTGGGAATAATCCAACTATGGACCAGGAGTAATTTGGTGATTTTTGAAGTTGCCTAGGTATTTTATTAAATTCAACAAAGTTGCAGATATATTAAAAAAAAGAAAACAGAAACAGAAAAAAAGGGGAAAACTTACCTGGCGCCACCGCGGGCCCACCAGCCAGCCCACCTGGCCGGCCCAGCCCGGCCACCGCTCCAGCGAGCTGCTTGGCTCGCCAGGCAGGCAGCCAAGGTGCTCGACGGCGGCACCGCAGCTCGCCACGCAGCTGCTCGCCGCCTCGCCGCCTCCCTCGCCCGGCTAACGCCATGGATCGGCCTCCCTCTCTCCCCCGAACCCCCCAGACACCCCCTCTCCTCTCCAGCTCCTCCCCCTCGCACGCCCCAGCCATGGCCGACGCCATCGCCGCCACCCCCTCGCCGTAGCCACGCCCTCCGTCCACCCCACGCCGTGCCACCGTGTCCAGGAGCTCCGCCGCCGTCCACTTCATCGAGCTAGCCGAGCCCCGTGTGCTCGTGCGGCCCGAGACCACCGCACCGACCTCACCCGAGCTCACCGTCGCCGGAGATCCCCTTCAACGCCGTCGCCGCCTCAGCTCGTCCCCGACCTCACCGGTGGCCTCTACGGGAGCGCTGTGAGCCTAGCTACTCCTCCGACCCTCTCTCTCTCTCATTCCTGAGCCGTGTAGCCACCGCACGAGGATCACACGCCCGCACCGCCGCGGACCTCGTCGCCGACGTGCTTCCGGCCACACTCCGGCAACAAGATGGTGTCCATCTTACTCACCGAGTCCCGCAACACCTAGCTAGCTACTCCACGAGCCTCACCGACCCCTCCAGCGCCAAGTTCACCTCCGACCGAGCCCCGGTGGCCGCCAAAGTCGTCGCCGGCGCCAACTCCGGCCACCCCGACCTCAACGGACTCCGCCAAGAGCTGCGGTTTGTCCTCAGCTCCCCTCCGGTGGTCTCCGCGGCCCATTTGGTGGCCGAAATGGCCAAAACCACTCCCGCCGCCGCGTCGGGCTCGCCGGCGGCTAAACGCCGGCGTCGCTGGCTTTGACTTTGACCACGGGTGGGCCCTGGTTGACTCCCCTGAGTCAATGACAGGTGGGGCCCAGCCCTGTTAATTAAACAGGATTAGTTTTAATTAAATCTTAATTAAAATAATCACCCTGACATGCGGGACCCACTGTCAGGTTTGACCCAGACCTGTTCCGTTGACCTGCTGACGTCACACTGACGTCAGGCTGACGCAGTAATTGATTTTCTGGATTTAATTTAAATCAGGAAATTCCAGAATATTATTTAAACTTCAAAAATTCATAACTTTTATTCTGTAACTCCAAATTGGACAAATTATATATGAAAAATGATCAGAAAAATCCAATCTATCCATCTGTACTATTTTCATGCATGATCAAACAAGTTAAATTGATGTTTTAAGCAGAACAAGGAAAAGCACTTTAAAAGGCCATATTTGAATTTGAAATTCGAATCCTTGATTCAAATTTGTTCAAACCCTTCTGGTTTTAGTTGCATTAGCCCAATACACTCATTTTGCCATGTCTCATGCATGCATCATATTGTTGCATACTGTTTGGTAATGTTTGTGTATCGGTGCTCTCTGCGGCAGGTTCTGCCCCCGAGGAGTACCGTGATAACCCCGACGAAGAGCAATACCAGTGCACCGACCCGTCAGGCAAGCAACCAACCATTTGATCATATCGATACAATCCCATGTTCTCGCTCCTGCTCTCTTTTACTGCATTAAGACAACGCGTTTCAAACTGCTGTGTGCTACGGTAGTTGAACCCATTTCCTCTGCATGACCTGTCATTGCCACAGTAACTAGATGAAACCCACTAGCATGTGTAGGAGTTGTCTGAGCCATATGTATGTGTTGTTCCTACCTTGCTATGCCTGCTATGCTTAGAGTCGTGTCAGGTCTGGTTCATCTGGGTGATGGGCTAGAGTGAAATGTTTATGTCGGTAATGAGAGTGGTGTGGTGAACACGATTGGTAAAGGTATCGATGAGAGGCCATGTAGGAGTACATGGTGGGTTGTTTCATTGAAGCCGACCTTAAGCACTGAGATTTGTATGTGTGATTTAAGAATCAGCTACTACCATGCATTGGGCCCGAAACCAATGGACCCTCTCGGCTTCTTATTCACCCTAGTTCTCCGTCCAGGAGTTGCAAGTAGTTTCTGGTGTTTGTAGCCTACTGGAGGCCGTGGACAGCGCTGACCGTAGGGGTGGGCTGTGATGCGGTAGGTACGTGGCACGGTGTACCGAATACCCGTTAGGTATCTCGGGAACCCTGTTCACATCGTTCGGGGCCGTATGGGAAACCTCGACCGGACTCCCTGCGGATGGAACCTGGATAGGCGATAAACCTGGACTGGAGGCTTAGGTGATTAGGTAGGTCGTGGCCGACACCCACGTTGGGCTTCCGTTTGAAGGTTGCCGAGTACATGTCGTGTAAACGACGGTAAGTGGTGAGAGCGTGTATGAAGGAGTACACCCCTGCAGGGTTAACATGATCTATTCGAATAGCCGCGTCCGCGGTAAAGGACTACTTGGTTGCCTATACAGTTCATAGACAAGTAAATGGAAACTATTAAAAGCCTCAAGATAAGTGTGAGTGCCGAGGATGGCTCTTCCGTAGGAAGACGGAGGTGGATCCTCGGTAGTGTATTGAAGTGGTGAGTAGTGGACTCGTGTGCGCAAAACCATTTCAAGTTGGAGTCTCGTAGGATAGTCTAGCCAAGAGTCAAAGCTGGCTTGCTGCAATAACTCCACCAACCCTTCTTGATACTAAGCATGTATGTAGGATCTGATGTAAGTCTTGCTGAGTACCTTTGTACTCATGTTGCTATAATTTACATTTTTACAGAAGACGCTGCAACCCCTTCTGATGGGTTCTATGTAGACGTTGACATCAACGAGTAGGCTAAAGACCAGGTGGTGACCCTGAGCTTGTGAAGGACCTTGTAGTATAGCTAGGCTTCCCAAGCCTCTTTTATTTTACTAGTTGTCTGTACTCAGACAAGTTACTTCCGCTGCTGGTTTGTATGACTGTATGACTTGTATGTTGGGTCGTGAGACCCGTACCTTGGTGTATGTTATGTATGACTCTCTGAGCCTTAAATAAAGTACTTGTGTCGTAGAGTCATGTTGTGATGCTTCGTTGTATTTGCACATATCGAGCATATTGTGTGTATGATTGAAATGCTTGGTATGTGTGGGATCTGACTATCTAGTTGTTTATCTTTAGTAGCCTCTCTTACCGGGAAATGTCTCCTAGTGTTACCGCTGAGCCATGGTAGCTTGCTACTGCTCTGGAACACCTAGGCTGGCCGGCATGTGTCCTTCTTCATTCCTGTGTCTGTCCCTTCGGGGAAATGTCACGCTTGAGTACCGGAGTCCTGTTAGCCCGCTACAGCCCGGTTTACCGGAGTCCTGCTAGCCCAGTGCTACAGCCCGGACCCACTTGCTGATGACCGACACGTTCGAAGCTCGGTCATGGATGCCTGTCCCTGTAAGTCTGTGCCACTTTGGGTTTACGACTAGTCATGTCAGCCCGGGCTCTTTATCATATGGATGCTAGCGATGCTATCATATACGTGAGCCAAAAGGCGCAAACGGTCCCGGGCAAAGGTAAGGCGACACCCGTGAGGATACCGTGCGTGAGGCCGCAAAGTGATATGAGGTGTTACCGGCTAGATCGATGTGACATCGAGTCGGGGTCCTGACAGAATTTTTCGGATACTTCTCCATCACCAAAAATTATGAAAAAATACCATCATTCCTATAGCACATGTGCCCAAGTCGTGCAAAAAAACGATGCATCGTTACCGCAGAACTGTCAGGACCCCGACTCGATGTCACATATGCTATAGGAACGATGGTAGTTTTCATAATTTTTGCTGATGGAGAAGTATCCAAAAAAATCCCTCTACGCGGATTGCCCTTCGCGCGTCTACGGCTGTGGCCGGCGGCCTCCGGGGGCTAGCATGCCGCCAAATCTTGCGTAGGCGGCCTCTAACAAGTCTGAAAGTGTTGTGGCGGTTGCAAACGCCCGGCACGCGTGTCCGGGGTGTGCCCCCCTCACGGACGGCGCCGCCGCCGACACCTGGAGGGGGGAAACGGACGCGTCGGGTCTACACGGAGGGGATCTTGCTGTGGGTCTGGCCCGGATGTTGCTCGAAAGTGTTCCTATGGGCTGTCCTAACACAACCGGATGGGGAGGTCCACTGGTCAAAGCCCGTCCGTGCAAAGTCAAAGGGCTAGATCCCGTGGTCAAACGCTACAGGGTTAGGCGGGACGGGGGCACTAGGGGGTAGCAATGCCACCGGAGCGTCGCACCGGGCCCTCATACATGCGGGGTGGTGTGGTGGCATGTCCGAATAGGCGGGACGCGTCTCCGGGGCGTGGCCCCCCCTCACGGACGGCGATGACACGGTAGTAGACGTTCTGCGGTAACGATGCATCGTCAATATTACTAAATACTCGGAGCGTGATAAAATCATGAGTTTTTTTGCACGACGTGGGCACATGTGCTATAGGAATGATGGTATTTTTTCATAATTTTTGGTGATGGAGAAGTATCCGAAAAATTCCCTCTACACGGATTGCCCTTCGCGCGTCTACGGCTGTGGCCGGCGGCCTCCGGGGGCTAGCATGCCGCCAAATCTTGCGTAGGCGGCCTCTCACAAGTCTGGAAGTGTTGTGGCGGTTGCAAACGCCCAGCACGCGTGTCCGGGGTGTGCCCCCCTCACGGACGGCGCCGCCGCCGACACCTGGAGGGGGGAAACGGACGCGTCGGGTCTACACGGAGGGGATCTTGCTGTGGGTCTGGCCCGGATGTTGCTCCAAAGTGTTCCTATGGGTTGACCTAACACAACCGGGATGGGGAGGTCCACTGGTCAAAGCCCGTCCGTGTAAAGTCAAAGGGCTAGATCCCATGGTCAAACGCTATAGGGTTAGGCGGGACGGGAGCACTGGGGGTAGCAATGCCACCGGAGCGTCGCACCGGGCCCTCATACATGCGGGGTGGTGTGGTGGCATGTCCGAAGAGGCGGGACGCATCTGCGGGGCGTGGCCCCCCCTCACGGACGGCGATGACACGGTAGTAGATGTTCTGCGGTAACGATGCGACGTCAATATTACTAAATACTCGGAGCGCGATAAAATCATGAGTTTTTTTGCACGACTTGGGCACATGTGCTATAGGAATGATGGTATTTTTTCATAATTTTTGGTGATGGAGAAGTATCCGAAAAATTCTGTCAGGACCCCGACTCGATGTCACATCGATCTAGCCGGTAACACCTCATATCACTTTGCGGCCTCACGCACGGTATCCTCACGGGTGTCGCCTTACCTTTGCCCGGGACCGTTTGCGCCTTTTGGCTCACGTATATGATAGCGTCGCTAGCATCCATATGATAAAGAGCCCGGGCTGACATGACTAGTCGTAAACCCAAAGTGGCACAGACTTACAGGGACAGGCATCCATGACCCAGCTTCGAACGTGTCGGTCATCAGCAAGTGGGTCCGGGCTGTAGCACTGGGCTAGTAGGACTCCGGTAAACCGGGCTGTAGCGGGCTAACAGGACTCCGGTACTCAAGCGTGACATTTCCCCGAAGGGACAGACACAGGAATGAAGAAGGACACATGCCGGCCAGCCTAGGTGTTCCAGAGCAGTAGCAAGCTACCATGGCTCAGCGGTAACACTAGGAGACATTTCCCGGTAAGAGAGGCTACTAAAGATAAACAACTAGATAGTCAGATCCCACACATACCAAGCATTTCAATCATACACACAATATGCTCGATATGTGCAAATACAACGAAGCATCACAACATGACTCTACGACACAAGTACTTTATTTAAGGCTCAGAGAGTCATACATAACATACACCAAGGTACGGGTCTCACGACCCAACATACAAGTCATACAGTCATACAAACCAGCAGGGGAAGTAACTTGTCTGAGTACAGACAACTAGTAAAATAAAAGAGGCTTGGGAAGCCTAGCTATACTACAAGGTCCTTCACAAGCTCAGGGTCACCACCTGGGTCTTTAGCCTACTCGTTGATGTCAACGTCTACATAGAACCCATCAGAAGGGGTTGCAGCGTCTTCTGTAAAAATGTAAATTATAGCAACATGAGTACAAAGGTACTCAGCAAGACTTACATCAGATCCTACATACATGCTTAGTATCAAGAAGGGTTGGTGGAGTTATTGCAGCAAGCCAGCTTTGACTCTTGGCTAGACTATCCTACGAGACTCCAACTTGAAATGGTTTTGCGCACACGAGTCCACTACTCACCACTTCAATACACTACCGAGGATCCACCTCCGTCTTCCTACGGAAGAGCCATCCTCGGCACTCACACTTATCTTGAGGCTTTTAATAGTTTCCATTTACTTGTCTATGAACTGTATAGGCAACCAAGTAGTCCTTTACCGCGGACGCGGCTATTCGAATAGATCATGTTAACCCTGCAGGGGTGTACTCCTTCATACACGCTCTCACCACTTACCGTCGTTTACACGACATGTACTCGGCAACCTTCAAATGGAAGCCCAACGTGGGTGTCGGCCACGACCTACCTAATCACCTAAGCCTCCAGTCCAGGTTTATCGCCAATCCAGGTTCCATCCGCAGGGAGTCCGACCGAGGTTTCCCATACGGCCCCGAACGATGTGAACAGGGTTCCCGAGATACCTAACGGGTATTCGGTACACCGTGCCACGTACCTACCGCATCACAGCCCACCCCTACGGTCAGCGCTGTCCACGGCCTCCAGTAGGCTACAAACACCAGAAACTACTTGCAACTCCTGGACGGAGAACTAGGGTGAATAAGAAGCCGAGAGGGTCCATTGGTTTCGGGCCCAATGCATGGTAGTAGCTGATTCTTAAATCACACATACAGATCTCAGTGCTTAAGGTCGGCTTCAATGAAACAACCCACCATGTACTCCTACATGGCCTCTCATCGATACCTTTACCAATCGTGTTCACCACACCACTCTCATTACCGACATAAACATTTCACTCTAGCCCATCACCCAGATGAACCAGACCTGACACGACTCTAAGCATAGCAGGCATAGCAAGGTAGGAACAACACATACATATGGCTCA
>NW_021284113.1:76948-82828 GCF_002162155.2 Triticum dicoccoides
GAGCACACGGGGCTCGGCTAGCTCGATGAAGTGGACGGCGGCGGAGCTCCTGGACACGGTGGCACGGCGTGGGGTGGACGGAGGGCGTGGCTACGGCGAGGGGATGGCGGCGATGGCGTCGGCCATGGCTGGGGCGTGCGAGGGGGAGGAGCTGGAGAGGAGAGGGGGTGTCTGGGGGGTTCGGGGGAGAGAGGGAGGCCGATCCACGGCGTTAGTCGGGCGAGGGAGGTGGCGAGGCGGCGAGCAGCTGCGTGGCGAGCTGCGGTGCCGCCGCCGAGCACCTTGGCTGCCTGCCTGGCGAGCCAAGCAGCTCGCTGGAGCGGTGGCCGGGCTGGGCCGGCCAGGTGGGCTGGCTGGTGGGCCTGCGGTGGCGCCAGGTAAGTTTTCCCCTTTTTTTCTGTTTCTGTTTTCTTTTTTTTAATATATCTGCAACTTTGTTGAATTTAATAAAATACCTAGGCAACTTCAAAAATCACCAAATTACTCCTGGTCCATAGTTGGATTATTCCCAACATGAAACATTTTAGTTTGGAGATATTTGAGCATTTAAATATTTTATATAATTTTAAATGCCCAAATTCAAATATTTATGATTTAATTCAAAAACCCTAAGATGGCCTAGGAAAATGTGCACCACTTTTGGCAGAGGTTCTGAACCAAGACAAAAATGATGGGCATTTTAGAAGGGCATTTCAGGTTCATTGAAAAAGTTTTTAGTAACCCTAGTTGGTTTCAGAGGGGACTGGGGGTTCTGTCATCCCCATTTCAAGTTTCTGATGAAAAAGTAAACATGATGCAACACTCTAATGCATGGCTAACTAGGATGTGACAACTCACCCCCACTCAAAAGAATCACGTCCCGAGATTTGGGTTCCTCCGGGAAGAAGGCGGGATACTCGAGTCGAAGACGATCCTCCCTTTCCCAAGTTGCTTCATCCTCAGAATGGTGCGACCATTGAACCTTGAGAAACTTGATATTATGACGTCGAGTGATACGCTCGGCCCGATCGAGGATACGAATGGGGTACTCTCGGTATGTAAGATTATCTTGGAGATCAAGCATTTCGTAGTCCACTCCACGGATAGGATCCGAGAAGGAACGCCTGAGTTGAGAAACGTGGAAGACATCGTGGACTCTGGAGAGATGCGGAGGTAGTTCCAGCTGGTAGGCAACTTCCTCGTTTGGCGAGAATGCGAAAAGGTCCAATGTAACGAGGAGCCAATTTGCCTTTGATACCGAAACGATGGGTTCCCTTCAGAGGGGTGACCCGAAGATAAGCCTTCTCGTCAACCTCGAAAGTCATAGCCTTATGTTTTCGGTCATATTGACTCTTTTGACGAGATTGGGCTGTTTTCAACTTTTCACGAACGATGCGAACTTGTTCTTCTGCTTCCTGAATCATATCCGGGCCAAAGAATTGTCTTTCCCCGGTCTCTGACCAGTTAAGGGGTGTTCGACACCGTCGTCCATAGAGAACTTCAAAAGGGGCTTTACCCAAGCTAGATTGATAGCTGTTGTTGTAAGCGAATTCGGCAAATGGAAGGCACTTCTCCCAGTCCATTCCGAATGAGATAACAGAGGCTCGAAGCATGTCTTCTAGAATTTGGTTGACGCGTTCCACTTGACCACTCGACTGAGGGTGGAAGGCGGTGCTAAAGGAGAGACGGGTTCCCATAGCATTTTGGAAACTTTCCCAAAATCGAGAGGTGAAAAGACTTCCTCGATCCGAGTTAATTTCCAAAGGAACACCATGAAGGGACACTATTCGGGAGATGTATAAGTCTGCCAGCTGACTAGCGGTTATACTCTCACGAGCAGGTAGGAAATGGGCTACTTTGGAAAGACGATCGACCACGACGAAAATAGCATTATTCCCTCTCTTGGTCCTGGGAAAACCGGTAATGAAATCCATACCAATTTTATCCCATTTCCATTCAGGAATAGCTAAGGGTTGAAGGGTGCCAGCAGGCCGTTGGTGCTCTGCTTTTACACGACGACAGACGTCGCAATTTGCAATATACTGAGCAATTTCTCTCTTCATCCTAGTCCACCAGAACCTCTGGCGTAGGTCCTGATACATCTTAGTACTACCGGGATGAATAGTGAGAGGAGATTCATGAGCCTCCTTAAGGATCAACTGCCGTAGATGCTGGTTCTTGGGAACCACTAGACGGTTCTCAAAGTACACAACACCATGATCATTTGTGGAGAAACAACTAGCACCTCCGCTAGCAATGTTCTCCTTGATCTTAGCTATTCCCTTATCTCGCTTCTGGGCAGCAATGATTTGATCCGTAAGAGTAGGTTTCGCCACCAAGGTGGAGAGAAATCCTTGAGGAACAATGTGAAGGTTAAGCTTCCGAAATTCCTCATGGAGAAGCGGTTGACTTTGTTGTAACATCAGATTGTTACAATAAGATTTACGACTTAGCGCATCAGCCATGACGTTGGCTTTCCCTGGGGTGTAAGTTATTCCTAAGTCGAAGTCTGTGATCAATTCAACCCAACGTCTCTGCCTGAGATTCAAATCCGGTTGGGTGAAAATATACTTCAGACTTTGGTGATCAGTGAATATTTCGCAACGATTACCGAGGAGGTAATGTCGCCAGGTCTTAAGTGCATAGACTACGGCTGCAAGCTCTAGATCATGAGTAGGATAATTCTCCTCATGTGGGTGCAATTGCCGTGAAGCGTAGGCAATTACGTGTCGATCTTGCATGAGAATGCAACCTAGTCCTTGTCGCGAGGCGTCGCAGTAGATAACAAAGTCCTTAGAGAAGTCTGGCGGTACCAGTACGGGAGCAGAAGTCAGGCGTCTTTTCAGTTCCTGAAAGCTGTGCTCACATTGTGGAGTCCACTCGAACTTTTCAGTACGGGGACGCACTGGAGACGGCGAATTCGACGGCGACGGTGGTCGGAGCCCGAAGAGGGGAACGGCGACGTGGCGGCGATGCAGGGCTTCCGGGGAGCTGTGGAGCGGTGGGGAGGAAGAGGGAGTCGTGGCGGAGCTCGTGAGCTAGTCGGGGGAGCGAGGGGTGGTCGGAGACGGTGGCTATGGCGAACGGCGGCGAGTGTGGTGTTCGGCCGGGCGAGAGAGAGAGCGAGGGAGAGGAGAGGAGAGCCGGGGGAGAGTGAGAGAGAGCAGGGGGGAGGGCGTGGCGTCGTCCAGGGAGTCGAGCGAGGAGGGGAGGCCAGGCAAGCAGGCGAGCAGGTGGCGTGGCGCGGTGGCCGTGCGCGCGCGCCGGCCACACTCCCCTCCCTCTGTCGGGGCGAAGACGACAGAGGAGGGAGGTGGGCTGGGCCGGCTGCCGGCTGGGCCACACAGTGGAGGAGCCCAGGTAAGCTCCTCCTGTTATATATTTTTCTGTTTTTGTTTTATTTAATATATCTGCAACTTTGTTGAATTAAATAAAATACCTAGGCAAGTTCAAAAATCACCAAACTATTCCTGGCCCATAGTTGGATTATTTCCAACATGAAACATTTTAGTTTGGAGATATTTGAGCATTTAAATATTTTATATTATTTTAAATGCCCAAATTCAAATATTTATGAATTAATTCAAAAACCCTAAGATGGCCTAGGAAAATGTGCACCACTTTTGGCAGAGGTTCTGAACCAAGACAAAAATGATGGGCATTTTAGAAGGGCATTTCAGGTTCATTGAAAATTATTTTAGTAAACCCTAGTTGGTTTCAGAGGGGACTGGGGGTTCTGTCATCCCCATTTCAAGTTTCTGATGAAAGAGTAACCATGATGCAACACTCTAATGCATGACTAGCTAGGTTGTGACAACTCACCCCCACTCAAAAGAATCTCGTCCCGAGATTTGGGTTCCTCCGGGAAGAAGGCGGGGTACTCGAGTCGAAGACGATCCTCCCTTTCCCAAGTTGCTTCATCCTCAGAATGGTGCGACCATTGAACCTTGAGAAACTTGATATTATGACGTCGGGTGGTACGTTCGGCCTGATCGAGGATACGAACGGGGTACTCTCGATATGTAAGATTATCTTGGAGATCAAGCGTTTCGTGGTCCACTCCACGGATAGGATCCGAGAAGCAACGCCTGAGTTGAGAAACGTGGAAGACATCGTGGACTCTGGAGAGGTGCGGAGGTAGTTCCAACTGGTAGGCAACTTCTCCTCGTTTGGCGAGAATGCGAAAAGGTCCAATGTAACGAGGGGCCAATTTGCCTTTGATACCGAAACGATGGGTTCCCTTCAGAGGGGTAACCCGAAGATAAGCCTTCTCGTCAACCTCGAAAGTCATAGCCTTATGTTTTCGGTCATATTGACTCTTTTGACGAGATTGGGCTGTTTTCAACTTTTCACGAACGATGCGAACTTGTTCTTCTGCTTCCTGAATCATATCCGGGCCAAAGAATTGTCTTTCCCCGGTCTCTGACCAGTTAAGGGGTGTTCGACACCGTCGTCCATAGAGAACTTCAAAAGGGGCTTTACCCAAGCTAGATTGATAACTGTTGTTGTAAGCGAATTCGGCAAATGGAAGGCACTTCTCCCAGTCCATTCCGAATGAGATAACAGAGGCTCGAAGCATGTCTTCTAGAATCTGATTGACGCGTTCCACTTGACCACTCGACTGAGGGTGGAAAGCAGTGCTGAAGGAGAGACGGGTTCCCATAGCATTTTGGAAACTTTCCCAAAATCGAGAGGTGAAGAGACTTCCTCGATCCGAGTTAATCTCCAAAGGAACACCATGGAGAGACACTATTCGGGAGATGTATAAGTCTGCCAGCTGACTAGCGGTTATACTCTCACGAACAGGTAAGAAATGGGCTACTTTGGAAAGACGATCGACAACGACAAAGATAGCATTATTCCCTCTCTTGGTCCTGGGAAAACCGGTAATGAAATCCATACCAATTTTATCCCATTTCCATTCAGGAATAGCTAAGGGTTGAAGGGTGCCAGCAGGCCGTTGGTGCTCTGCTTTTACACGACGACAGACATCGCAATTTGCAATATACTGAGCAATTTCTCTCTTCATCCTAGTCCACCAGAACCTCTGGCGTAGGTCCTGATACATCTTAGTGCTACCGGGATGAATGGTGAGAGGAGATTCATGAGCTTCCTTAAGGATCAAACGCCTCAGGTTTCGCACTTTGGGAACCACTAGTCGATTCCCGAAGTATACGACCCCTTGATCATTAATGGAGAAGCAATTCGCAATTCCTTTCTGAATGTTTCTCTTGATGCGGGAGATTCCCGGATCTACCTTCTGTGCTTTGATAATCCGATCCGTAAGGGTAGGTTTTGCCACCAAGGTGGAAAGAAAACCTTGAGGAACAATGTGAAGGTTAAGCTTCCGAAATTCCTCATGGAGAAGCGGTTGACTTTGTTGTAGCATCAGATTGTTACAATAAGATTTACGACTTAGCGCATCAGCCATGACGTTGGCTTTCCCTGGGGTGTAGGTTATCCCTAGGTCAAAGTCTCTGATCAACTCAACCCAACGTCTTTGCCTGAGATTCAGATCCGGTTGGGTGAAAATGTACTTCAGACTTTGGTGATCAGTGAATATTTCGCAATGATTACCGAGGAGGTAATGTCGCCAGGTCTTAAGTGCATAGACTACAGCTGCAAGCTCTAGATCATGAGTAGGATAATTCTCCTCGTGTGGGTGCAATTGCCGTGAAGCGTAGGCAATTACGTGTCGATCTTGCATGAGAATGCAACCTAGTCCTTGTCGCGAGGCGTCGCAGTAGATAACAAAGTCCTTAGAGAAGTCTGGCGGTACCAGTACGGGAGCAGAAGTCAGGCGTCTTTTCAGTTCCTGAAAGCTGTGCTCACATTGTGGAGTCCACTCGAACTTCTTATCTTTCTTGAGGAGTTCGGTTAGAGGTTTGGCAACCTTGGAGA
>NW_021284114.1:0-2486 GCF_002162155.2 Triticum dicoccoides
AGATTCGATCGTCCGTATCTCAATACCTAGTTCAATCTTGTTACTGGCAAGTCTCTTTACTTGTTCTGCAATACTTCATCCCGGAACTAACTCATTAGTTACAATGCTTGCAAGGCTTATAGTGATGAGTATTACCGAGAGGGCCCAGAGATACCTCTCCGAAACACGGAGTGACAAATCCTAATCTCGATATATGCCAACCCAACAAACACCTTCGGAGACACTTGTAGAGAACCTTTATAATCACCCTTTTACATTGTGATGTTAGTAGCAATGAAACTGACACGATCATAATGCTAAGCTAACGGATGGGTCATGTCCATCACATCATTCTCCTAATGATGTGATCCTGTTCATCAAATGACAACACATGTCTATGGTTAGGAAACATAACCATCTTTGATTAACGAGCTAGTCAAGTAGAGGCATACTAGGGACTATAAGTTTTGTCTATGTATTCACACATGTATTAAGTTTCCGGATAATACAATTCTAGAATGAATAATAAACATTTATCATGAATTAAGGAAATAAATAATAACTTTATTATTGCCTCTAGGGCATATTTCCTTCACTCTCCCACTTGTACTAGAGTCAATAATCTAGTTCACATCACCATGTGATTTAACACCAATATTCACATCTGTATGTGATTAACACCCATAGTTCACATCATCATGCGACCAACACCCAAAGGGTTTACTAGAGTCAATAATCTAGTTCACATCGCTATGTGATTAACACCCAAAGAGTACTAAGGTGTGATCATGTTTTGCTCGTGAGAGAAGTTTCGTCAACGGGTCTGTCACATTCAGAGCCGTATGTATTTTGCAAATATTCTATGTCTACAATGCTCTGCACGGAGCTACTCTAGCTAATTGCTCCCACTTTCAATATGTATCCAGATTGAGACTTAGAGTCATCTGGATCAGTGTAAAAGCTTGCATTTATGTAACTATTTACGACGAGCTCTTTTATCACCTCCATAATCGAGAAATATTTCCTTAGTCCTCACTAAGGACAATCTTGACCGCTGTCCAGTGATCTACTCCTAGATCAAAATTGTACTCCCTATCCAAACTCAGGGCAGGGTATAGAATAGGTCTGGTACACAGCACAACATACTTTATAGAACCTATGATTATGGCATAGGGAATGACTTTCATTCTCTTTTTATTTTCTGCCGTGGTCGGGCTTTGAGTCTTACTCAACTTTACACCTTGTAATACAGGCAAGAACCCTTTCTTTGACTGATCCATTTTGAACTTCTTCAAAACTTTACCAAGGTATGTGCTTTGTGAAAGTCCAATTAAGTGTCTTGATCTATCTCTATAGATCTTGATGCCCAATATGTAAGCAGCTTCAACGAGGTCTTTCATTGAAATACACTTATTCAAGTATCCCTTTATGATATCCAGGAATTCTATATTATTTCCAATCAACAATATGTCATCCACATATAATATTAGAAATGCTACAGAGCTCCCATTCACTTTGTTGTAAATACAGACCTGACTGCAAGTCTGTATAAAACTATATGCTTTGATCAACTCATCAAGGCGTATATTCCAACTCTGAGAGGCTTGCACCAGTCCATAGATGGATCGCTTGATCTTGCACACCTTGTTAGTACCTTTAGGATTGACAAAACCTTCTGGTTGCATCATATACAACTCTTCTTTAAGAAATATCCATTTAACGAATGTAGTTTTGACATCCATTTGCCAGATTTCATAAAATATGGCAACTGCTAACATGATTCAGATGGATTTAAGCATCGCTACAGTTGAGAAAATCTCATTGTAGTCAACACCTTGAACTTGTTGAAAACCTTTTGCGACAAGTCGAGATTTGTAGATAGTAACACTACTATCAGTGTCCGTCTTCCTCTTGAAGAACCATTTATTTAATATGGCTTGCCGACCATCGAGCAAGTCCACCAAAGTCCACACTTTGTTCTCATACATGGATCCCATCTCAGATTTCATGGCCTCAAGCCATTTCGCGGAATCTGGGCTCATCTCGCTTCCTCATAGTTCATAAGTTCATCATGGTCTAGTAACATGACTTTCAGAATAGGACTACCGGACCACTCTTGTGCGGACCGTACACTGGAAAACCTACAAGGTTCTGTAGTAACTTGATCTGAAGTTTCATGATCATCATCATTAGCTTCCTCACCTATTGGTGTAGGAATCACTAGAACTGATTTCTGTGATGAACTACTTTCCAATTCGGGAGAAGATACAATTACCTCATCAAGCTCTACTTTCCTCCCACTCACTTCTTTCGAGAGAAACTCCTTCTCTAGAAAGGATCCATTCTTAGCAATGAATATCTTGCCTTCGGATCTTTGATAGAAGGTGTGCCCAACAGTTTCCTTTGGGTATCCTATGAAGACGTAGTTCTCCGATTTGGGTTCGAGCTTATCAGGTTGAAGCTTTTTCACATAAGCATCACAGCCCCAAACTTTAAGAAACGACAAC
>NW_021284115.1:0-650 GCF_002162155.2 Triticum dicoccoides
ATTGAAGTGCCCGTGTAACAGATGAGTTCTCGTCCGAAACCCTGATACTCCGAAAGAGTTTGTCCAGTTTGTACACGAAGTGCGTCCAGTTTTTGCCGTGACCCTCTCTACTCTTTCGTACATGCGATGCAGGTGAAATGATGATACCATGCCAAGTTTCAACATTTTCAGCATTCATTTTGTAGTGATTTTCAATTTCACGGTCATTTAGCTCTCTAAACAATTAGGTAAATGACCGAAAAACAACAAATGATGTCAGAACATGTTGGAAATTGATGACATCGCTTTGAATGCTGCATACTGAACACAAAAGAAGTCCGGAGTTCAAATAAGTTTAAAAAACATTGAAGTGCGCGTGTAACAGATGAGTTCTCGTCCGAAACCCTGATACTCCGAAAGAGTTTGTCCAGTTTGTACACGAAGTGCGTCCAGTTTTTGCCGTGACCCTCTCTACTCTTTCGCACATGCTACGCGGGTGAAATGATGATACCATGCCAACTTTCAACATTTCCAGAATTCATTTTGTAGTGATTTTCAATTTCACGGTCATTTAGCTCTCTAAACAATTAGTTAAATGACCGAAAAACAACAAATGGTGTCAGAACATGTTGGAAATTGATGACGTCGCTTTGAATGCCGCATACTGAACA
>NW_021284116.1:0-4561 GCF_002162155.2 Triticum dicoccoides
GAGTCATTTCCATGATTGACGAACCCCGGGGTGCGTTTATATGTCGGTCATCAACACTCACATATTTGGCTGATTCTTGTCCGTTTCATGCACTATTACTCAGCGTTTTGGGGACCCAGAGCGATTTCCACGATTGATGAACCCCGGGATGCGTTTATGTGTTCGTCGTCAACTCTTACAGTTTTGTCCAATTCTGACCCATTTCGTGGACTATTACTTAACGTTTTGGGGTCCCGAAGCGATTTTCATAGTTGTTGAACCCCAAGGTGTGCTTACGTGTTGGCCATCTACACTCGCAGTTTTGGCCGATTCTGGCCCGTTTCATGGACTATTACTCACCGTTTTGGGGTCCCAGAGCGATTTCCATGGTTGTCAAACTCCAAGGTGTACTTACGTGTTGGTCATCAACACTCGCAGTTTTGGTCGATTCTGGCCCGTTTCATGGACTATTGCTCACTGTTTTGGGGTCCCGGAGTGATTTCCATGGTTGTCGAACCCCGGGTGCGTTTACGTGCTTATCATCAACACTCGTGGTTTTGGCCAATTCTGGCCCGTTTCATGGACTATTACTCGTCGTTTTGGAGTCCCAAAGCGGTTGTCGTTTCATGGAATATTACTCGCGGTTTCGTGCACTATTACTCAGCATTTTGGGGACCCACAGCGATTTCCATGATTGATGAACCCCGGGGTGCGTTTATGTGTTCGTCGTCCACACTCACAGCTTTGGCCAAATCTGACCCGTTTCGCGGACTATTACTCACCGTTTTGGGGTCCCGAAGCGATTTCCATAGTTGTTGAACCCCAAGGTGTGCTTACGTGTTGGTCATCAACACTTGCAGTTTTGGCCGATTCTGGCCTGTTTCATGGACTATTACTCACCGTTTTTGGGCCCCAAAGCGATTTCCATGGTTGTCGAACTCCAGGGTGCGCTTATGTGTCGGTCATCAACAATCACAGTTCGGGCTGATTCTGGCCCGTTTCTTGGACTATTACTCTGTTTTGCGGTCCCGGAGTCATTTCCACGATTGACGAACCTCGGGGTGCGTTTACGTGTCGATCATCAACACTCACATATTTGGCCGATTCTTGTCCGTTTCGTGGACTATTACTTGCCGTTTTGGGGACCCAGAGCGATTTCCACGATTGATGAACCCCGGGGTGCGTTTATGTGTGAGTTGTCAACACTCACAGTTTTTTCCAATTCTGACCCATTTCATGGACTATTACTCATTGTTTTCGAGTCCCGAAGCAATTTCCATAGTTGGTGCACCCCAAGGTGTGTTTACGTGTTGATCATCAACACTCGCAGTTTTGGCCGATTCTGGCCCGCTTCATGCACTATTACTCACCATTTCGGGGTCCCGGAGTGATTTCCATGGTTATCGAACTCCAAGGTACGCTTACGTGTCGATCATCAACACTCGCGGTTTCGGCTGTTTCTTGCCCGTTTCATGGACTATTACTAATCGTTTTGGGGTCCCAAAGCGATTCTCGTTTCATGGACTATTACTTGCGGTTTCGTGCACTATTACTCAGCGTTTTGGGGACCCAGAGCGAGTTCCACGATTGATGAACCCCGGGGTGCGTTTATGTGTCCGTCGCCAACACTCACAGTTTTGTCCAATTCTGACCCATTTTTTGGACTATTATTCACTGTTTTGGGGCCCCGAAGCGATTTCCACAGTTGTTGAACCCCAAGGTGTGCTTACGTGTCGGTCATCAACAATCACAGTTTTGGCCGATTCTGGCCCGTTTCTTGGACTATTACTCTGTTTTGGGGTCCCCGAGTCATTTCCATGATTGACGAACCCCGGTGTGCGTTTATATGTCGGTCATCAACACTCACATATTTGGCTGATTCTTGTCCGTTTCGTGCACTATTACTCAGTGTTTTGGGGACCCAGAGCGATTTCCACGATTGATGAACCCCGGGATGCGTTTATGTGTTCGTCGTCAACTCTTACAGTTTTGTCCAATTCTGACCCGTTTCGTGGACTATTACTTAACGTTTTGGGGTCCCGAAGCGATTTTCATAGTTGTTGAACCCCAAGGTGTGCTTACGTGTTGGCCATCTACACTCGCAGTTTTGGCCGATTCTGGCCCATTTCATGGACTATTACTCACCGTTTTGGGGTCCCAGAGTGATTTCCATGGTTGTCAAACTCCAAGGTGTACTTACGTGTTGGTCATCAACACTCGCAGTTTTGGTCGATTCTGGCCTGTTTCATGGACTATTGCTCACTGTTTTGGGGTCCCGGAGTGATTTCCATGGTTGTCGAACCCCGGGTGCGTTTACGTGCTTATCATCAACACTCGTGGTTTTGGCCAATTCTGGCCCGTTTCATGGACTATTACTCGTCGTTTTGGAGTCCCAAAGCGGTTGTCGTTTCATGGAATATTACTCGCGGTTTCGTGCACTATTACTCAGCATTTTGGGGACCCACAGCGATTTCCATGATTGATGAACCCCGGGGTGCGTTTATGTGTTCGTCGTCCACACTCACAGCTTTGGCCAAATCTGACCCGTTTCACGGACTATTACTCACCGTTTTGGGGTCCCGAAGCGATTTCCATAGTTGTTGAACCCCAAGGTGTGCTTACGTGTTGGTCATCAACACTTGTAGTTTTGGCCGATTCTGGCCTGTTTCATGGACTATTACTCACCGTTTTTGGGCCCCAAAGCGATTTCCATGGTTGTCGAACTCCAGGGTGCGCTTATGTGTCGGTCATCAACAATCACAGTTCGGGCTGATTCTGGCCCGTTTCTTGGACTATTACTCTGTTTTGCGGTCCCGGAGTCATTTCCACGATTGACGAACCTCGGGGTGCGTTTACGTGTCGATCATCAACACTCACATATTTGGCCGATTCTTGTCCGTTTCGTGGACTATTACTTGCCGTTTTGGGGACCCAGAGCGATTTCCACGATTGATGAACCCCGGGGTGCGTTTATGTGTGAGTTGTCAACACTCACAGTTTTTTCCAATTCTGACCCATTTCGTGGACTATTACTCATCGTTTTCGAGTCCCGAAGCGATTTCCATAGTTGGTGAACCCCAAGGTGTGTTTACGTGTTGATCATCAACACTCGCAGTTTTGGCCGATTCTGGCCCGTTTCATGGACTATTACTCACCGTTTTGGGGTCCCAGAGCGATTTCCATGGTTGTCAAACTCCAAGGTGTATTTACATGTTGGTCATCAACACTCGCAGTTTTGGTCGATTCTGGCCTGTTTCATGGACTATTGCTCACTGTTTTGGGGTCCCGGAGTGATTTCCATGGTTGTCGAACCCCGGGTGCGTTTACGTGCTTATCATCAACACTCGTGGTTTTGGCCAATTCTGGCCCGTTTCATGGACTATTACTCGTCGTTTTGGAGTCCCAAAGCGGTTGTCGTTTCATGGAATATTACTCGCGGTTTCGTGCACTATTACTCAGCATTTTGGGGACCTACAGCAATTTCCATGATTGATGAACCCCGGGCTGCGTTTATGTGTTCGTCGTCCACACTCACAGCTTTGGCCAAATCTGACCCGTTTCGCGGACTATTACTCACCGTTTTGGGGTCCCGAAGCGATTTCCATAGTTGTTGAACCCCAAGGTGTGCTTACGTGTTGGTCATCAACACTTGCAGTTTTGGCCGATTCTGGCCTGTTTCATGGACTATTACTCACCGTTTTTGGGCCCCAAAGCGATTCCATGGTTGTCGAACTCGAGGGTGCGCTTATGTGTCGGTCATCAACAATCATAGTTCGGGCTGATTCTGGCCCGTTTCTTGGACTATTACTCTGTTTTGCGGTCCCGGAGTCATTTCCACGATTGACGAACCTCGGGGTGCGTTTACGTGTCGATCATCAACACTCACATATTTGGCCGATTCTTGTCCGTTTCGTGGACTATTACTTGCCGTTTTGGGGACCCAGAGCGATTTCCACGATTGATGAACCCCGGGGTGCGTTTATGTGTGAGTTGTCAACACTCACAGTTTTTTCCAATTCTGACCCATTTCGTGGACTATTACTCATCGTTTTCGAGTCCCGAAGCGATTTCCATAGTTGGTGAACCCCAAGGTGTGTTTACGTGTTGATCATCAACACTCGTAGTTTTGGCCGATTCTGGCCCGCTTCATGCACTATTACTCACCATTTCGGGGGCCCGGAGTGATTTCCATGGTTATCGAACTCCAAGGTATGCTTACGTGTCGATCATCAACACTCGCGGTTTCGGCCGTTTCTTGCCCGTTTCATGGACTATTACTCATCGTTTTGTGGTCCCAAAGCGATTCTCGTTTCATGGACTATTACTTGCGGTTTCGTGCACTATTACTCAGCATTTTGGGGACCCAGAGCGAGTTCCACGATTGATGAACCCCGGGGTGCGTTTATGTGTCCGTCGCCAACACTCACAGTTTTGTCCAATTCTGACCCGTTTTGTGGACTATTATTCACTGTTTTGGGGTCCCGGAGTGATTTCCATGGTTGTCGAACCCCGGGTGCGTTTACGTGCTTATCATCAACACTCGTGGTTTTGGCCAATTCTGGCCCGTTTCATGGACTATTAC
>NW_021284116.1:6112-20662 GCF_002162155.2 Triticum dicoccoides
ACTCTGTTTTGGGGTCCCCGAGTCATTTCCATGATTGACGAACCCCGGGGTGCGTTTATATGTTGGTCATCAACACTCACATATTTGGCTGATTCTTGTCCGTTTCGTGCACTATTACTCAGCGTTTTGGGGACCCAGAGCGATTTCCACGATTGATGAACCCCGGGATGCGTTTATGTGTTCGTCGTCAACTCTTACAGTTTTGTCCAATTCTGACCCGTTTCGTGGACTATTACTTAACGTTTTGGGGTCCCGAAGCGATTTTCATAGTTGTTGAACCCCAAGGTGTGCTTACGTGTTGCCCATCTACACTCGCAGTTTTGGCCGATTCTGGCCCGTTTCATGGACTATTACTCACCGTTTTGGGGTCCCAGAGCGATTTCCATGGTTGTCAAACTCCAAGGTGTACTTACGTGTTGGTCATCAACACTCGCAGTTTTGGTCGATTCTGGCCTGTTTCATGGACTATTGCTCACTGTTTTGGGGTCCCGGAGTGATTTCCATGGTTGTCGAACCCCGGGTGCGTTTACGTGCTTATCATCAACACTCGTGGTTTTGTCCAATTCTGGCCCGTTTCATGGACTATTACTCGTCGTTTTGGAGTCCCAAAGCGGTTGTCGTTTCATGGAATATAACTCGCGGTTTCGTGCACTATTACTCAGCACTTTGGGGACCCACAGCGATTTCCATGATTGATGAACCCCGGGGTGCGTTTATGTGTTCGTCGTCCACACTCACAGCTTTGGCCAAATCTGACCCGTTTCGCGGACTATTACTCACCGTTTTGGTGTCCCGAAGCGATTTCCATAGTTGTTGAACCCCAAGGTGTGCTTACGTGTTGGTCATCAACACTCGCAGTTTTGGCCGATTCTGGCCTGTTTCATGGACTATTACTCACCGTTTTTGGGCCCCAAAGCGATTTCCATGGTTGTCGAACTCCAGGGTGCGCTTATGTGTCGGTCATCAACAATCACAGTTCGGGCTGATTCTGGCCCGTTTCTTGGACTATTACTCTGTTTTGCGGTCCCGGAGTCATTTCCACGATTGACGAACCTCGGGGTGCGTTTACGTGTCGATCATCAACACTCACATATTTGGCCGATTCTTGTCCGTTTCGTGGACTATTACTTGCCGTTTTGGGGACCCAGAGCGAGTTCCACGATTGATGAACCCCGGGGTGCGTTTATGTGTGGGTTGTCAACACTCACAGTTTTTTCCAATTCTGACCCATTTTGTGGACTATTACTCATCGTTTTCGAGTCCCGAAGCGATTTCCATAGTTGGTGAACCCCAAGGTGTGTTTACGTGTTGATCATCAACACTCGCAGTTTTGGCCGATTCTGGCCCGCTTCATGCACTATTACTCACCATTTCGGGGTCCCGGAGTGATTTCCATGGTTATCGAACTCCAAGGTACGCATACATATCGATCATCAACACTCGCGGTTTCGGCCGTTTCTTGCCCGTTTCATGGACTATTACTCATCGTTTTGTGGTCCCAAAGCGATTCTCGTTTCATGGACTATTACTTGCGGTTTCGTGCACTATTACTCAGCGTTTTGGGGACCCAGAGCGAGTTCCACGATTGATGAACCCCGGGTTGCGTTTATGTGTCCGTCGCCAACACTCACAGTTTTGTCCAATTCTGACCCGTTTTGTGGACTATTATTCACTGTTTTGGGGTCCCGAAGCGATTTCCACAGTTGTTGAACCCCAAGGTGTGCTTACGTGTCGGTCATCAACAATCACAGTTTTGGCCGATTCTGGCCCGTTTCTTGGACTATTACTCTGTTTTGGGGTCCCCGAGTCATTTCCATGATTGACGAACCCCGGGGTGCGTTTATATGTCGGTCATCAACACTCACATATTTGGCTGATTCTTGTCCGTTTCGTGCACTATTACTCAGCGTTTTGGGGACCCAGAGCGATTTCCACGATTGATGAACCCCGGGATGCGTTTATGTGTTCGTCGTCAACTCTTACTCACCGTTTTGGGGTCCCAGAACGATTTCCATGGACTATTACTCACCGTTTTGGGGTCCCAGAACGATTTCCATGGACTATTACTCACCGATTCTGGCCCGTTTCATGGACTATTACTCACCGTTTTGGGGTCCCAGAACGATTTCCATGGTTGTCAAACTCCAAGGTGTACTTACGTGTTGGTCATCAACACTCACAGTTTTGGTCGATTCTGGCCCGTTTCATGGACTATTGCTCACTGTTTTGGGGTCCCGGAGTGATTTCCCTGGTTGTCGAACCGGGGGTGCGTTTACGTGCCTATCATCAACACTCGTGGTTTTGGCCGATTCTGGCCCGTTTCATGGACTATTACTCGTCGTTTTGGGGTCCCAAAGCGATTGTCGTTTCATGGAATATTACTCGCGGTTTCGTGCACTATTACTCAGCATTTTGGGGACCCACAGCGATTTCCACGATTGATGAACCCCGGGGTGCGTTTATGTGTCCGTCGTCAACACTCATAGTTTTGTCCAATTCTGACCCGTTTCGTGGACTATTATTCACCGTTTTGGGGTCCCGAAGCGATTTCCATAGTTGTTGAACCCCAAGGTGTGCTTACGTGTCGGTCATCAACAATCACAGTTTTGGCCGATTCTGGCCCGTTTCTTGGACTATTACTCTGTATTGGGGTCCCGGAGTCATTTCCACGATTGACGAACCCTGGGGTTTGTTTACATGTCGGTCGTCAACTCTCACAGTTTTGTCCAATTCTGACCCGTTTCGTGGACTATTACTCAGCGTTTTGGGGTCCCAAAGCGATTTTCATAGTTGTTGAACCCCAAGGTGTGCTTATGTGTTGGTCATCAACACTCGCAGTTTTGGCCGATTCTGGCCCGTTTCATGGACTATTACTCACCGTTTTGGGGTCCCAAAGCGATTTCCATGGTTGTCGAACTCCAAGGTGTGCTTCTTGGTCATCCACACTCGCCGTTTTGGCCGATTCTGGCCCTTTTCATGGACAATTGCTCACTGTTTTGGGGTCCCGGAGTGATTTGCATGGTTGTCGAACCCCGGGTGCATTTACATGTTGTCGTCAACATTCGCGGTTTTAGCCGTTTCTGGCCCGTTTCATGGACTATTACTCATCGTTTTGCGGTCCGAAAGCGATTCTCGTTTCATGGACTGTTACTTGCGGTTTCGTGTACTATTACTCAGCGTTTTGGGGACCCAGAGCGATTTCCACGATTGATGAACCCCGGGGTGCGTTTATGTGTCCGTCGCCAACACTCACAGTTTTGTCCAATTCTGACCCGTTTTGTGGACAATTATTCACTGTTTTGGGGTCCCGAAGCGATTTCCACAGTTGTTGAACCCCAAGGTGTGCTTACGTGTCGGTCATCAACTATCACAGTTTTGGCCGATTCTGGCCCGTTCCTTGGACTATTACTCTGTTTTGGGGACCCCGAGTCATTTCCATGATTGACGAACCCCGGGGTGCGTTTATATGTCGGTCATCAACACTCACATATTTGGCTGATTCTTGTCCGTTTCGTGCACTATTACTCAGTGTTTTGGGGACCCAGAGCGATTTCCACGATTGATGAACCCCGGGATGCGTTTATGTGTTCGTCGTCAACTCTTACAGTTTTGTCCAATTCTGACCCGTTTCGTGGACTATTACTCAACGTTTTGGGGTCCCGAAGCGATTTTCATAGTTGTTGAACCCCAAGGTGTGCTTACGTGTTGGCCATCAACACTCGCAGTTTTGGCCGATTCTGGCCCGTTTCATGGACTATTACTCACCGGTTTGGGGTCCCAGAGCGATTTCCATGGTTGTCAAACTCCAAGGTGTACTTACGTGTTGGTCATCAACACTCACAGTTTTGGTCGATTCTGGCCCGTTTCATGCACTATTACTCACCGTTTCGGGGTCCCAGAGTGATTTCCATGGTTATCGAACTCCAAGGTGCGCTTACGTGTCGGTCATCAACACTCGCGGTTTCGGCCGTTTCTGGCCCGTTTCATGGACTATTACTCGTCGTTTTGGGGTCCCAAAGCGATTGTCGTTTCATGGAATATTACTCGCGGTTTCGTGCACTATTACTCAGCATTTTGGGGACCCACAGCGATTTCCAGGATTGGTGAACCCCGGGGTGCGTTTATGTGTCCGTCGTCAACACTCATAGTTTTGTCCAATTCTGACCCGTTTCGTGGACTATTATTCACCGTTTTGGGGTCCCGAAGTGATTTCCATAGTTGTTGAACCCCAAGGTGTGCTTACGTGTCGGTCATCAACAATCACAGTTTTGGCCGATTCTGGCCCGTTTCTTGGACTATTACTCTATATTGGGGTCCCGGAGTCATTTCCACGATTGACGAACCCTGAGGTTTGTTTACATGTCGGTCGTCAACTCTCACAGTTTTGTCCAATTCTGACCCGTTTCGTGGACTATTACTCAGCATTTTGGGGACCCACAGCGATTTCCATGATTGATGAACCCCGGGGTGCGTTTATGTGTTCGTCGTCCACACTCACAGCTTTGGCCAAATCTGACCCGTTTCGCGGACTATTACTCACCGTTTTGGCGTCCCGAAGCGATTTCCATAGTTGTTGAACCCCAAGGTGTGCTTACATGTTGGTCATCAACACTCGCAGTTTTGGCTGATTCTGGCCCGTTTCATGCACTATTACTCACCGTTTCGGGGTCCCAGAGTGATCTCCATGGTTATCGAACTCCAAGGTGCGCTTACGTGTCGGTCATCAACACTCGCGGTTTCGGCCGTTTCTGTCCCGTTTCATGGACTATTACTCGTCGTTTTGGGGTCCCAAAGCGATTGTCGTTTCATGGAATATTACTCGCGGTTTCGTGCACTATTACTCAGCATTTCGGGGACCCACAGCGATTTCCACGATTGATGAACCCCGGGGTGCGTTTATGTGTCCGTCGTCAACACTCATAGTTTTGTCCAATTCTGACCCGTTTCGTGGACTATTATTCACCGTTTTGGGGTCCCGAAGCGATTTCCATAGTTGTTGAACCCCAAGGTGTGCTTACGTGTCGGTCATCAACAATCACAGTTTTGGCCGATTCTGGCCCGTTTCTTGGACTATTACTCTGTATTGGGGTCCCGGAGTCATTTCCACGATTGACGAACCCTGGGGTTTGTTTACATGTCAGTCGTCAACTCTCACAGTTTTGTCCAATTCTGACCCGTTTCGTGGACTATTACTCAGCGTTTTGGGGTCCCAAAGCGATTTTCATAGTTGTTGAACCCCAAGGTGTGCTTACGTGTTGGTCATCAACACTCGCAGTTTTGGCCGATTCTGGCCCGTTTCATGGACTATTACTCACCGTTTTGGGGTCCCAAAGCGATTTCCATGGTTGTCGAACTCCAATGTGTGCTTCTTGGTCATCCACACTCGCCGTTTTGGCCGATTCTGGCCCTTTTCATGGACAATTGCTCACTGTTTTGGGGTCCCGGAGTGATTTGCATGGTTGTCGAACCCCGGGTGCATTTACATGTTGTCGTCAACATTCGCGGTTTTAGCCGTTTCTGGCCCGTTTCATGGACTATTACTCATCGTTTTGCGGTCCCAAAGCGATTCTCGTTTCATGGACTATTACTTGCGGTTTCGTGCACTATTACTCAGCGTTTTAGGGACCCAGAGCGATTTCCACGATTGATGAACCCCGGGGTGCGTTTATGTGTCCGTCGCCAACACTCACAGTTTTGTCCAATTCTGACCCGTTTTGTGGACAATTATTCACTGTTTTGGGGTCCCGAAGCGATTTCCACAGTTGTTGAACCCCAAGGTGTGCTTACGTGTCGGTCATCAACAATCACAGTTTTGGCCGATTCTGGCCCGTTTCTTGGACTATTACTCTGTTTTGGGGTCCCCGAGTCATTTCCATGATTGACGAACCCCGGGGTGCGTTTATATGTCGGTCATCAACACTCACATATTTGGCTGATTCTTGTCCGTTTCGTGCACTATTACTCAGCGTTTTGGGGAACCAGAGCGATTTCCACGATTGATGAACCCCGGGATGCGTTTATGTGTTCGTCGTCAACTCTTACAGTTTTGTCCAATTCTGACCCGTTTCGTGGACTATTACTCAACGTTTTGGGGTCCCGAAGCGATTTTCATAGTTGTTGAACCCCAAGGTGTGCTTACGTGTTGGCCATCAACACTCGCAGTTTTGGCCGATTCTGGCCCGTTTCATGGACTATTACTCACCGTTTTGGGGTCCCAGAGCGATTTCCATGGTTGTCAAACTCCAAGGTGTACTTACGTGTTGGTCATGAACACTCACAGTTTTGGTCGATTCTGGCCTGTTTCATGGACTATTGCTCACTGTTTTGGAGTCCCGGAGTGATTTCCCTGGTTGTCGAACCCCGGGTGCGTTTACGTGCCTATCATCAACACTCGTGGTTTTGGCCGATTCTGGCCCGTTTCATGGACTATTACTCGTCGTTTTGGGGTCCCAAAGCGATTGTCGTTTCATGGAATATTACTCGCGGTTTCGTGCACTATTACTCAGCATTTTGGGGACCCACAGCGATTTCCATGATTGATGAACCCCGGGGTGCGTTTATGTGTTCGTCGTCCACACTCATAGTTTTGTCCAATTCTGACCCGTTTCGTGGACTATTATTCACCGTTTTGGGGTCCCGAAGCGATTTCCATAGTTGTTGAACCCCAAGGTGTGCTTACGTGTCGGTCATCAACAATCACAGTTTTGGCCGATTCTGGCCCGTTTCTTGGACTATTACTCTGTATTGGGGTCCCGGAGTCATTTCCACGATTGACGAAGCCTGGGGTTTGTTTACATGTCGGTCGTCAACTCTCACAGTTTTGTCCAATTCTGACCCGTTTCGTGGACTATTACTCAGCATTTTGGGGACCCACAGCGATTTCCATGATTGATGAACCCCGGGGTGCGTTTATGTGTTCGTCGTCCACACTCACAGCTTTGGCCAAATCTGACCCGTTTCGCGGACTATTACTCACCGTTTTGGGGTCCCTAAGCGATTTCCATAGTTGTTGAACCCCAAGGTGTGCTTACATGTTGGTCATCAACACTCGCAGTTTTGGCTGATTCTGGCCCGTTTCATGCACTATTACTCACCGTTTCGGGGTCCCAGAGTGATTTCCATGGTTATCGAACTCCAAGGTGCGCTTACGTGTCGGTCATCAACACTCGCGGTTTCGGCCGTTTCTTGCCCGTTTCATGGACTATTACTCATCGTTTTGCGGTCCCAAAGCGATTCTCGTTTCATGGACTATTACTGGCGGTGTCGTGCACTATTACTCAGCGTTTTGGGGACCCACAGCGATTTCCACGATTGATGAACCCCGGGGTGCGTTTATGTGTCCGTCGTCAACACTCATAGTTTTGTCCAATTCTGACCCGTTTCGTGGACTATTATTCACCGTTTTGGGGTCCCGAAGCGATTTCCATAGTTGTTGAACCCCAAGGTGTGCTTACGTGTCGGTCATCAACAATCACAGTTTTGGCCGATTCTGGCCCGTTTCTTGGACTATTACTCTGTATTGGGGTCCCGGAGTCATTTCCACGATTGACGAACCCTGGGGTTTGTTTACATGTCAGTCGTCAACTCTCACAGTTTTGTCCAATTCTGACCCGTTTCGTGGACTATTAATCAGCATTTTGGGGTCCCAAAGCGATTTTCATAGTTGTTGAACCCCAAGGTGTGCTTACGTGTTGGTCATCAACACTCGCAGTTTTGGCCGATTCTGGCCCGTTTCATGGACTATTACTCACCGTTTTGGGGTCCCAAAGCGATTTCCATGGTTGTCGAACTCCAAGGTGTGCTTCTTGGTCATCCACACTCGCCGTTTTGGCCGATTCTGGCCATTTTCATGGACAATTGCTCACTGTTTTGGGGTCCCGGAGTGATTTGCATGGTTGTCGAACCCCGGGTGCATTTACATGTTGTCGTCAACATTCGCGGTTTTAGCCGTTTCTGGCCCGTTTCATGGACTATTACTCATCGTTTTGCGGTCCCAAAGCGATTCTCGTTTCATGGACTATTACTTGCGGTTTCGTGCACTATTACTCAGCGTTTTGGGGACCCAGAGCGATTTCCACGATTGATGAACCCCGGGGTGCGTTTATGTGTCCGTCGCCAACACTCACAGTTTTGTCCAATTCTGACCCGTTTTGTGGACAATTATTCACTGTTTTGGGGTCCCGAAGCGATTTCCACAGTTGTTGAACCCCAAGGTGTGCTTACGTGTTGGTCATCAACAATCACAGTTTTGGCCGATTCTGCCCCGTTTCTTGGACTATTACTCTGTTTTGGGGTCCCCGAGTCATTTCCATGATTGACGAACCCCGGGGTGCGTTTATATGTCGGTCATCAACACTCACATATTTGGCTGATTCTTGTCCGTTTCGTGCACTATTACTCAGCGTTTTGGGGACCCAGAGCGATTTCCACGATTGATGAACCCCGGGATGCGTTTATGTGTTCGTCGTCAACTCTTACAGTTTTGTCCAATTCTGACCAGTTTCGTGGACTATTACTCAACGTTTTGGGGTCCCGAAGCGATTTTCATAGTTGTTGAACCCCAAGGTGTGCTTACGTGTTGGCCATCAACACTCGCAGTTTTGGCCGATTCTGGCCCGTTTCATGGACTATTACTCACCGTTTTGGGGTCCCAGAGCGATTTCCATGGTTGTCAAACTCCAAGGTGTACTTACGTGTTGGTCATCAACACTCACAGTTTTGGTCGATTCTGGCCTGTTTCATGGACTATTGCTCACTGTTTTGGAGTCCCGGAGTGATTTCCCTGGTTGTCGAACCCCGGGTGCGTTTACGTGCCTATCATCAACACTCGTGGTTTTGGCCGATTCTGGCCCGTTTCATGGACTATTACTCGTCGTTTTGGGGTCCCAAAGCGATTGTCGTTTCATGGAATATTACTCGCGGTTTCGTGCACTATTACTCAGCATTTTGGGGACCCACAGCGATTTCCATGATTGATGAACCCCGGGGTGCGTTTATGTGTTCGTCGTCCACACTCATAGTTTTGTCCAATTCTGACCCGTTTCGTGGACTATTATTCACCGTTTTGGGGTCCCGAAGCGATTTCCATAGTTGTTGAACCCCAAGGTGTGCTTACGTGTCGGTCATCAACAATCACAGTTTTGGCCGATTCTGGCCCGTTTCTTGGACTATTACTCTGTATTGGGGTCCCGGAGTCATTTCCACGATTGACGAAGCCTGGGGTTTGTTTACATGTCGGTCGTCAACTCTCACAGTTTTGTCCAATTCTGACCCGTTTCGTGGACTATTACTCAGCATTTTGGGGACCCACAGCGATTTCCATGATTGATGAACCCCGGGGTGCGTTTATGTGTTCGTCGTCCACACTCACAGCTTTGGCCAAATCTGACCCGTTTCGCGGACTATTACTCACCGTTTTGGGGTCCCTAAGCGATTTCCATAGTTGTTGAACCCCAAGGTGTGCTTACATGTTGGTCATCAACACTCGCAGTTTTGGCTGATTCTGGCCCGTTTCATGCACTATTACTCACCGTTTCGGGGTCCCAGAGTGATTTCCATGGTTATCGAACTCCAAGGTGCGCTTACGTGTCGGTCATCAACACTCGCGGTTTCGGCCGTTTCTTGCCCGTTTCATGGACTATTACTCATCGTTTTGCGGTCCCAAAGCGATTCTCGTTTCATGGACTATTACTGGCGGTGTCGTGCACTATTACTCAGCGTTTTGGGGACCCACAGCGATTTCCACGATTGATGAACCCCGGGGTGCGTTTATGTGTCCGTCGTCAACACTCATAGTTTTGTCCAATTCTGACCCGTTTCGTGGACTATTATTCACCGTTTTGGGGTCCCGAAGCGATTTCCATAGTTGTTGAACCCCAAGGTGTGCTTACGTGTCGGTCATCAACAATCACAGTTTTGGCCGATTCTGGCCCGTTTCTTGGACTATTACTCTGTATTGGGGTCCCGGAGTCATTTCCACGATTGACGAACCCTGGGGTTTGTTTACATGTCAGTCGTCAACTCTCACAGTTTTGTCCAATTCTGACCCGTTTCGTGGACTATTAATCAGCGTTTTGGGGTCCCAAAGCGATTTTCATAGTTGTTGAACCCCAAGGTGTGCTTACGTGTTGGTCATCAACACTCGCAGTTTTGGCCGATTCTGGCCCGTTTCATGGACTATTACTCACCGTTTTGGGGTCCCAAAGCGATTTCCATGGTTGTCGAACTCCAAGGTGTGCTTCTTGGTCATCCACACTCGCCGTTTTGGCCGATTCTGGCCCTTTTCATGGACAATTGCTCACTGTTTTGGGGTCCCGGAGTGATTTGCATGGTTGTCGAACCCCGGGTGCATTTACATGTTGTCGTCAACATTCACGGTTTTAGCCGTTTCTGGCCCGTTTCATGGACTATTACTCATCGTTTTGCGGTCCCAAAGCGATTCTCGTTTCATGGACTATTACTTGCGGTTTCGTGCACTATTACTCAGCGTTTTGGGGACCCAGAGCGATTTCCACGATTGATGAACCCCGGGGTGCGTTTATGTGTCCGTCGCCAACACTCACAGTTTTGTCCAATTCTGACCCGTTTTGTGGACAATTATTCACTGTTTTGGGGTCCCGAAGCGATTTCCACAGTTGTTGAACCCCAAGGTGTGCTTACGTGTTGGTCATCAACAATCACAGTTTTGGCCGATTCTGCCCCGTTTCTTGGACTATTACTCTGTTTTGGGGTCCCCGAGTCATTTCCATGATTGACGAACCCCGGGGTGCGTTTATATGTCGGTCATCAACACTCACATATTTGGCTGATTCTTGTCCGTTTCGTGCACTATTACTCAGCGTTTTGGGGACCCAGAGCGATTTCCACGATTGATGAACCCCGGGATGCGTTTATGTGTTCGTCGTCAACTCTTACAGTTTTGTCCAATTCTGACCAGTTTCGTGGACTATTACTCAACGTTTTGGGGTCCCGAAGCGATTTTCATAGTTGTTGAACCCCAAGGTGTGCTTACGTGTTGGCCATCAACACTCGCAGTTTTGGCCGATTCTGGCCCGTTTCATGGACTATTACTCACCGTTTTGGGGTCCCAGAGCGATTTCCATGGTTGTCAAACTCCAAGGTGTACTTACGTGTTGGTCATCAACACTCACAGTTTTGGTCGATTCTGGCCTGTTTCATGGACTATTGCTCACTGTTTTGGGGTCCCGGAGTGATTTCCCTGGTTGTCGAACCCCGGGTGCGTTTACGTGCCTATCATCAACACTCGTGGTTTTGGCCGATTCTGGCCCGTTTCATGGACTATTACTCGTCGTTTTGGGGTCCCAAAGCGATTGTCGTTTCATGGAATATTACTCGCGGTTTCGTGCACTATTACTCAGCATTTTGGGGACCCACAGCGATTTCCATGATTGATGAACCCCGGGGTGCGTTTATGTGTTCATCGTCCACACTCATAGTTTTGTCCAATTCTGACCCGTTTCGTGGACTATTATTCACCGTTTTGGGGTCCCGAAGCGATTTCCATAGTTGTTGAACCCCAAGGTGTGCTTACGTGTCGGTCATCAACAATCACAGTTTTGGCCGATTCTGGCCCGTTTCTTGGACTATTACTCTGTATTGGGGTCCCGGAGTCATTTCCACGATTGACGAACCCTTGGGTTTGTTTACATGTCGGTCGTCAACTCTCACAGTTTTGTCCAATTCTGACCCGTTTCGTGGACTATTACTCAGCGGTTTGGGGTCCCAAAGCGATTTTCATAGTTGTTGAACCCCAAGGTGTGCTTACGTGTTGGTCATCAACACTCGCAGTTTTGGCCGATTCTGGCCCGTTTCATGGACTATTACTCACCGTTTTGGGGTCCCAAAGCGATTTCCATGGTTGTCAAACTCCAAGGTGTGCTTCTTGGTCATCCACACTCGCCGTTTTGGCCGATTCTGGCCCTTTTCATGGACAATTGCTCACTGTTTTGGGGTCCCGGAGTGATTTGCATGGTTGTCGAACCCCGGGTGCATTTACATGTTGTCGTCAACATTCGCGGTTTTAGCCGTTTCTGGCCCGTTTCATGGACTATTACTCATCGTTTTGCGGTCCCAAAGCGATTCTCGTTTCATGGACTATTACTTGCGGTTTCGTGCACTATTACTCAGCGTTTTGGGGACCCAGAGCGATTTCCACGATTGATGAACCCCGGGGTTCGTTTATGTGTCCGTCGCCAACACTCACAGTTTTGTCCAATTCTGACCCGTTTTGTGGACAATTATTCACTGTTTTGGGGTCCCGAAGCGATTTCCACAGTTGTTGAACCCCAAGGTGTGCTTACGTGTCGGTCATCAACAATCACAGTTTTGGCCGATTCTGGCCTGTTTCTTGGACTATTACTCTGTTTTGGGGTCCCCGAGTGATTTCCATGATTGACGAACCCCGGGGTGCGTTTATATGTCGGTCACCAACACTCACATATTTGGCTGATTCTTGTCCGTTTCGTGCACTATTACTCAGCGTTTTGGGGACCCAGAGCGATTTCCACGATTGATGAACCCCGGGGTGCGTTTATGTGTTCGTCGTCAACTCTTACAGTTTTGTCCAATTCTGACCCGTTTCGTGGACTATTACTCAACGTTTTGGGGTCCCGAAGCGATTTTCATAGTTGTTGAACCCCAAGGTGTGCTTACGTTTTGGCCAGCAACACTCGCAGTTTTGGCCGATTCTGGCCCGTTTCATGGACTATTACTCACCATTTTGGGGTCCCAGAGCGATTTCCATGGTTGTCAAACTCCAAGGTGTACTTACGTGTTGGTCATCAACACTCGCAGTTTTGGTCGATTCTGGCCCGTTTCGTGGACTATTGCTCACTGTTTTGGGGTCCCGAAGTGATTTCCATGGTTGTCGAACCCCGGGTGCGTTTACGTGCCTATCATCAACACTCGTGGTTTTGGCCGATTCTGGCCCGTTTCATGGACTATTACTCGTCGTTTTGGGGTCCCAAAGCGATTGTCGTTTCATGGAATATTACTCGCGGTTTCGTGCACTATTACTCAGCATTTTGGGGACCCACAGCGATTTCCATGATTGATGAACCCCGGGGTGCGTTTATGTGTTCGTCGTCCACACTCATAGTTTTGTCCAATTCTGACCCGTTTCGTGGACTATTATTCACCGTTTTGGGGTCCCGAAGCGATTTCCATAGTTGTTGAACCCCAAGGTGTGCTTACGTGTCGGTCATCAACAATCACAGTTTTGGCCGATTCTAGCCCGTTTCTTGGACTATTACTCTGTATTGGGGTCCCGGAGTCATTTCCACGATTGACGAACCCTTGGGTTTGTTTACATGTCGGTCGTCAACTCTCACAGTTTTGTCCAATTCTGACCCGTTTCGTGGACTATTACTCAGCGTTTTGGGGTCCCAAAGTGATTTTCATAGTTGTTGAACCCCAAGGTGTGCTTACGTGTTGGTCATCAACACTCGCAGTTTTGGCCGATTCTGGCCCGTTTCATGGACTATTACTCACCGTTTTGGGGTCCCAAAGCGATTTCCATGGTTGTCAAACTCCAAGGTGTGCTTCTTGGTCATCAACACTCGCCGTTTTGGCCGATTGTGGCCCTTTTCATGGACAATTGCTCACTGTTTTGGGGTCCCGGAGTGATTTGCATGGTTGTCGAACCCCGGGTGCATTTACATGTTGTCGTCAACATTCGCGGTTTTAGCCGTTTCTGGCCCGTTTCATGGACTATTACTCATCGTTTTGCGGTCCCAAAGCGATTCTCGTTTCATGGACTATTACTTGCGGTTTCATGCACTATTACTCAGCGTTTTGGGGACCCGGAGCGATTTCCACGATTGATGAACCCCGGGGTTCGTTTATGTGTCCGTCGCCAACACTCACAGTTTTGTCCAATTCTGACCCGTTTTGTGGACAATTATTCACTGTTTTGGGGTCCCGAAGCGATTTCCACAGTTGTTGAACCCCAAGGTGTGCTTACGTGTCGGTCATCAACAATCACAGTTTTGGCCGATTCTGGCCCGTTTCTTGGACTATTACTCTGTTTTGGGGTCCCCGAGTGATTTCCATGATTGACGAACCCCGGGGTGCGCTATATGTCGGTCATCAACACTCACATATTTGGCTGATTCTTGTCCGTTTCGTGCACTATTACTCAGCGTTTTGGGGACCCAGAGCGATTTCCACGATTGATGAACCCCGGGGTGCGTTTATGTGTTCGTCGTCAACTCTTACAGTTTTGTCCAGTTCTGACCCGTTTCGTGGACTATTACTCAACGTTTTGGGGTCCCGAAGCGATTTTCATAGTTGTTGAACCCCAAGGTGTGCTTACGTGTTGGCCATCAACACTCGCAGTTTTGGCCGATTCTGGCCCGTTTCATGGACTATTACTCACCGTTTTGGGGTCCCAGAGCGATTTCCATGGTTGTCAAACTCCAAGGTGTACTTACGTGTTGGTCATCAACACTCGCAGTTTTGGTCGATTCTGGCCCGTTTCGTGGACTATTGCTCACTGTTTTGGGGTCCCGAAGTGATTTCCATGGTTGTCGA
>NW_021284117.1:0-8207 GCF_002162155.2 Triticum dicoccoides
CCCCCCCCCCTCGGCCCTCTCGCTTGACCAAAACTCTCGAGGACAACCAAACCCTAGAGAGAAAACTATGCTGGTCTCCTACCCCCTCCCGCCGCGCCCCTACCCGACAAATTAACTCTCTCGAAGTGTTGTTGTGTCAAGGCGACCCCAAACCCTAGAGAAGCAGCGTCGAGGCCACTAACATGATTCCTTATTGTGATTAGCTGGCTAGTTCTACGTTTGCCATCTGTACCATATATAAACATGTTGTAAATATTTGCAGAAACTATGGAGCACTGCCGAGACGAAGAAACAGAAGCGATATTGAGGGACATAATCACAAATGGAAGGGATAAAGTTGCGTCATTTCTCCTCGACTCCGTTGGTCAGCTGGAAGAACGGGGTGAAGAAGAGGGCTATGTTCATGATGGCTTCGGCCCATTAATGCCGGTACAAGAACAGGACTATGTTCATGATGGCTCTGATGACACAATGGAGGAACAAGAAGGAGACCGTGCTGACTACTCCGGTGACCGAACCGATCCCGGCCAGGTATATATATATTAGTTAAGCCGGTGCTGACTAGTTAATTGATGCTTCCATTGTTTTGGTATATGTACACATATTAATTACTCTCGTCTTTCTTCCTTATAATTTCTAGCCCTCCGGATCGAGCACAACTTCGGTAAGGAGACGAGACCCAAAGAAAAAGTTGAGCTCGGATGAAAAGTTTGAGATCATAGAAATCGCGCCCGACGGCGAACCGATTGAACCCATCCAGACAAGGAAGGAATTTTCTTCTCAGTGCGGGGTTCTTGTTAGGGACAAGATCCCGATCAGCATCCAGCAATGTATAAGCCTAAGGAGGAAGACCCTGAGGTGTCTTATGTCAATGATATGCAGAAAGAAGATCTTTGGACTCAGCTGAAGGCAAATTTCACCCTACCGCCAGAGGAGGATCCGGAGAAGCCAGTTAAAGAGGAATTAATCAAGTCTTGTGCTCTTAAGAAGATGGAAACCCTAATGAGGAGGTGGAGGAAAGAGCTGAACCAGTTTGTCAAAAATAAAAAGACACCAGTATTCATCGGCAAATATGAGAAGATCAAAGATCACTGGCCCGCATTTGTGGCCCACAAGACATCAGAAAAGAGTAAGAAGATGTCGGAGACAAACAAGAAAAATGCTGTGAAGAAGACGCTTCACCATCGCACGGGGTCAAGTGGCTACCTGCAAGCCCAGCCTAAGTGGTCCAAGGCTGAGAATGATCTGCTTGAAAAAGGGATCGAACCAGAGACAATGAGATGGCCAGACCGTTGCCGGACTTGGTTCTTCGGGTCTGGCGGAACCTTGGACCCTGTAACAGGGTTTTGCCAGTGGACGGACGAGCAACTGGAAATACCAGTCAAGAACCTTCGACACTATATCGATGCAGCGCAGTGAGGGACGTTCCTTCCAAACAAGGAGAAGGACGAGCTCACAATGGCCCTTGGGAATCCTGAGCACCCTGGACGGACACGAGACACGCCAGGCTCCATTCCGTGGAAGGTTGGTTTTCCGGACGCAGGGGGTTACAAAACCCATGAAAGGAGGAAGAAACTGGAGCAGGACCAACTGCAGGCGCTGCACGAAAGGGTAATGGGGCTAGAGGATCGAGAAGAGGAACGAGAAGCAGCAGATCGCAGCAAACGACCTGCCGAAGCTTCCCCCGAAGCTACCCCGCCATCTCAGCAGAGAAGCAGCGTGGCTTCCACCGAGCTGCTTCAGCCGGAGCATGTCTTGACGGATCCTGCCAGCTATCCCATGGATGGTATCACGGAGTCTCAAAATTGTCACATGATGGCGCGATGGATGACTTTGAAGGTCAAGGCGGCTGTTGGCCAAGTTTATCCTAGTGGACCCGGCACAACTTATTACTGCCAGCCGATTCCCAAAGGATATGCTAAGGTGATGGTGGATAAAATAACGGAGGGATTTGAGGACCTCGTGCTTGACGACCCTACCGGTGAAGGGGAGACTAGGCTGGGTTCTGCTCTGAAGACTCCATGCCTATGGAAGAAGGAGCTCATCAACCTTCTGAACTGGACGCCTCCGCCTCCTCCTCCTGCTCCGGCGAGTCAGGGCACTCTGCCTCCTCCACCGCCTCCTCCTCCGGCGAGTGATGATCAGGGCACGCGTGGCGGCACTCCGCCTCCTTCTCCGGCGCATGGCGGCACTCCACCTCCTTCTCCGCCTGCGCCGGCGCTCCCGAGCAGCCAGCAGCATCCTCCTTCTCTGCCTCGCCAGCAAGGGCGGAAGAGACCCGCCGCCGCCCCGGCTGTACCGGCGTGTCATACTCCTTCTCCTCCGCCTCGTAAGCAAGCACGAAAGAAGACAGACGCCGCAGCCGCTCCGTCTGCTCCGGCGTCTAGCAGCACAACCAGAGGCGGGAGGCAATACAAATACGGTCCATCATCTCTCAAGCCTCTATAGAAGTTACCGTACGAGAGGTCCGAGGAGGAAAACGATACGATTGTGCGGACCCACGTGAAGGAGTTCTTTGAAGGGGTGAAAGCAAAGAGACATCCACCTCCGGAGGAGAAGGTAGATCCGCTGAAAGCAAAGCGCACTATCGATGCCCTGAGGAAACCACCAAAGTCTCCGCCGAGAACCAACTATGAGCGCATTACTGAACAGACATATCTCCAAGCCCAGCGGTCGGGAACTACTGTCAGTGCTAAAAGGTCAAAAGAACGAGCAAAGGGGAAAAAATTGCCCAGCTCGGCGAACAAGCACAGCAATCGTGCCCCCCGCTCAATGTGTCTAATGCTCCGGGGACGGTGGCCGGTTATGGCAATCTTGACGTTTACCTGCCTGACGATGCACTTCCTGATTTCTTGGAGGTGGACGGATTCAGATACGAGTACGGGAAGCCTCTCGTCAAAGATGAAAAATCTCTGACAACAATGATGCGAAGATTCCATAATTGGTACATGGAAACCTGCAGAGAGTCTGAGGGTAAGAATGCTTTGTATCTGCATATTAAAGAGGAGCACGATCTCGTTGCAAATGATCTGTTGACTGTTCCATTTGAGGAGTTCTTCGAGTTCTTCAATCAAAAGGCCCTCGATAAATTAATGGTCTTTTGCTACTGCCTCTAAGTACTATTTCTGTCATTAAGTCTCTATATATAGCTCAGCTCTTTCATTGCATGTATTTATAATTAATTATCCTCAATATATTATGCAGATTGAAGATCGTCGAGTGCAAAAAACAAGAAATTTATGATATTGGGTTCATTAACACAAATATCATAGATGTATTTCTGGTTGAAAAAACGTCAAAGAGGCCGAGGACAACTTGCTACAATCATTGATCAAAAATCAAAACAAAAGATACCATACTCTTTTCTTACAACGGCCCGTGAGTGTTACTGTCGTGTGCATATTCGGTTTCCCTTATTACTCAAGCGAGCTTATAGTAATGTAATTGATGAGTTATGCATGCGTGCGCAGGTACCACTATATTCTTCTGGAGATTAAGCTTAAGCGTGGACTAGTAACCGTCTTAGACTCGAGACAGAAAGATCCCAACTCCTATGCGGACATCACTGAAATGCTCAGCAAGTAAGTTCAATCGGTCATTATCGCACCATATCGGCAACTTTTTGTTCATTTCCTGATATCTCAAGTAATAATAATTATTTTCTTTGTCTTGCAGGGTTTGGAAACAGTTCACCGCAGAAGCTCCGGGACTGCCGAAGGAGCTGACATATAAATACCCGAAAGTAAGTACTACTGGCTAGCTAGTTGCGCGCATCTCCCGTTGATTCTATAGCTATACTTTCATCAATGCCATTTATAATGCTTCATTATCAGTTTGATTGACCTCTATTTCTCGTAAAGTGCTTGTGGCAGGAGGAAGAGAATGATTTCTGTGGATACTACGTGTGCGAGTTCATCCACACCGCGACTTTGAAAAACAAGCGGGGCTACTCTAGAAGACAATATGAAGAGCGTAAGCAATAATATTCACAATTTCATTTTATTACACCATCATTTCTGTTGAGTTTCATTCATATATATGTATTAATTAACCCCCTTCTTCAAATTAGACATGGCAGATGCAGGATGAACTCCTAGAACCAGATCGCATGAAAGCAATTCAAGAGGAATTGGCGGGATTCTTTCTTGACCACGTCATCAGTAAAGCCGGAGAATACCATGTGGAAATTGATTTCAAATACTAGGGGTTTGTAATTAAGAGATCTTATACATATTGTACATGTATGTAGCCAGTAGCGTCGGATACATGATACGAAAACTTGTTGTTTGACCAATCTCTCGGAGAAGGAGAGGTCGATCGATCACTTCTCTCGGTATGCATGACGAACTTCTGTACTGAATGGTTCTCTCGATCACTTATGTATATATAGTACGTAGCGTCGACCAAGCACGGACATAAGAGAGGACACTTCTCTCTATTAATTAGCTAGCTAACACAATATATGAAACACCTAAATTAACCCCCCAAAACCCCCAACCTCCCCTCCTTTCAAAAAAAAACAAAAACCCCAACCACTGGAATGCTGACGCGTGGATGCCTTTTGGTCCCGGTTGGAGCCACCAACCGGGACCAAAGGCCGCCTCACTGGGCTCGGCGCACAGGGCCACGTGGAGGCACATTGATCTAGGTTCTGGTTTGAACCGGGACTAATGGGTGGAGGTATTAGTAACGGCCCATTAGTCCCGGTTCATGAACCGGGACTAAAGGCCCTTATGAACCGGGACTATTAGGTGTTTTTCTACTAGAACCAGATCGCATGAAAGCAATTCAAGAGGAATTGGCGGGATTCTTTCTTGACCACGTCATCAGTAAAGCCGGAGAATACCATGTGAAAATTGATTTCAAATGCTAGGGGTTTGTAATTAAGAGATCTTATACATATTGTACATGTATGTAGCCAGTAGCGTCGGATACATGATACGAAAACTTGTTGTTCGACCAATCTCTCGCAGAAGGAGAGTTCGATCGATCACTTCTCTCGGTATGCATGATGAACTTCTGTACTGAATGGTTCTCTCGATCACTTATGTATATATAGTACGTAGCGTCGACCAAGCACGGACATAAGAGAGGACACTTCTCTCTATTAATTAACTAGCTAACACAATATATGAAACACCTAAATTAACCCCCCAAAACCCCCAACCTCCCCTCCTTTCAAAAAAACAAAAACCCCAGCCACTGGAATGCTGACGCGTGGATGCCTTTTGGTCCCGGTTGGTGTCACCAACCGGGACCAAAGGCCGCCTCACTGGGCTCGACGCACAGGGCCACGTGGAGGCACATTGCTCCCGGTTCTGGTTTGAACCGGGACTAATGGGTGGAGGTATTAGTAACGGCCCATTAGTCCCGGTTCATGAACCAGGACTAAAGGCCCTTATGAACCGGGACTATTAGGTGTTTTTCTACTAGAACCAGATCGCATGAAAGCAATTCAAGAGGAATTGGCGGGATTCTTTCTTGACCACGTCATCAGTAAAGCCGGAGAATACCATGTGGAAATTGATTTCAAATGCTAGGGGTTTGTAATTAAGAGATCTTATACATATTGTACATGTATGTAGCCAGTAGCGTCAGATACATGATACGAAAACTTGTTGTTCGACCAATCTCTCGGAGAAGGAGAGGTCGATCGATCACTTCTCTCGGTATGCATGACGAACTTCTGTACTGAATGGTTCTCTCGATCACTTATGTATATATAGTACGTAGCGTCGACCAAGCACGGACATAAGAGAGGACACTTCTCTCTATTAATTAGCTAGTTAACACAATATATGAAACACCTAAATTAACCCCCCAAAACCCCCAACCTCCCCTCCTTTCAAAAAAAAACAAAAACCCCAGCCACTGGAATGCTGACGCGTGGATGCCTTTTGGTCCCAGTTGGAGCCACCAACCGGGACCAAAGGCCGCCTCACTGGGCTCGGCGCACAGGGCCACGTGGAGGCACATTGGTCCCGGTTCTGGTTTGAACCGGGACTAATGGGTGGAGGTATTAGTAACGGCCCATTAGTCCCGGTTCATGAACCGGGACTAAAGGCCCTTATGAACCGGGACTATTAGGTGTTTTTCTACTAGAACCAGATCGCATGAAAGCAATTCAAGAGGAATTGGCGGGATTCTTTCTTGACCACGTCATCAGTAAAGCCGGAGAATACCATGTGAAAATTGATTTCAAATGCTAGGGGTTTGTAATTAAGAGATCTTATACATATTGTACATGTATGTAGCCAGTAGTGTCGGATACATGATACGAAAACTTGTTGTTCGACCAATCTCTCGGAGAAGGAGAGGTCGATCGATCACTTCTCTCGGTATGCATGATGAACTTCTGTACTGAATGGTTCTCTCGATCACTTATGTATATATAGTACGTACCGTCGACCAAGCACGGACATAAGAGAGGACACTTCTCTCTATTAATTAGCTAGGTAACACAATATATGAAACACCTAAATTAACCCCCCAAAACCCCCAACATCCCCTCCTTTCAAAAAAAACAAAAACCCCAGCCACTGGAATGCTGACGCGTGGATGCCTTTTGGTCCCGGTTGGATCCACCAACCGGGACCAAAGGCAGCCTCACTGGGCTCGGCGCACAGGGCCACGTGGAGGCACATTGGTCCCGGTTCTGGTTTGAACCGGGACTAATGGGTGGAGGTATTAGTAACGGCCCATTAGTCCCGGTTCATGAACCGGGACTAAAGGCCCTTATGAACCAGGACTATTAGGTGTTTTTCTACTAGAACCAGATCGCATGAAAGCAATTCAAGAGGAATTGGCGGGATTCTTTCTTGACCACGTCATCAGTAAAGCCGGAGAATACCATGTGAAAATTGATTTCAAATGCTAGGGGTTTGTAATTAAGAGATCTTATACATATTGTACATGTATGTAGCCAGTAGTGTCGGATACATGATATGAAAACTTGTTGTTCGACCAATCTCTCGGAGAAGGAGAGGTCGATCGATCACTTCTCTCGGTATGCATGATGAACTTCTGTACTGAATGGTTCTCTCGATCACTTATGTATATATAGTACGTAGCGTCGACCAAGCACGGACATAAGAGAGGACACTTCTCTCTATTAATTAGCTAGCTAACACAATATATGAAACACCTAAATTAACCCCCCAAAACCCCCAACCTCCCCTCCTTTCAAAAAAAAACCCCAGCCACTGGAATGCTGACGCGTGGATGCCTTTTGGTCCCGGTTGGAGCCACCAACCGGGACCAAAGGCCGCCTCACTGGGCTCGACGCACAGGGCCACGTGGAGGCACATTGGTCCCGGTTCTGGTTTGAACCGGGACTAATGGGTGGAGGTATTAGTAACGGCCCATTAGTCTCGGTTCATGAACCAGGACTAAAGGCCCTTATGAACCGGGACTATTAGGTGTTTTTCTACTAGAACCAGATCGCATGAAAGCAATTCAAGAGGAATTGGCGGGATTCTTTCTTGACCACGTCATCAGTAAAGCCGGAGAATACCATGTGGAAATTGATTTCAAATGCTAGGGGTTTGTAATTAAGAGATCTTATACATATTGTACATGTATGTAGCCTGTAGCGTCGGATACATGATACGAAAACTTGTTGTTCGACCAATCTCTCGGAGAAGGAGAGGTCGATCGATCACTTCTCTCGGTATGCATGACGAACTTCTGTACTGAATGGTTCTCTCGATCATTTATGTATATATAGTACGTAGCGTCGACCAAGCACGGACATAAGAGATGACACTTCTCTATATTAATTAGCTAGCTAACACAATATATGGAACACCTAAATTAACCCCCCAAAACTCCCAACCTCCCCTCCTTTCAAAAAAAACAAAAACCCCAGCCACTGGAATGCTGACACGTGGATGCCTTTTGGTCCCGGTTGGAGCCACCAACCGGGACCAAAGGCCGCCTCACTGGGCTCGGCGCACAGGGCCACGTGGAGGCATATTGGTCCCGGTTCTGGTTTGAACCGGGACTAATGGGTGAAGGTATTAGTAACGGCCCATTAGTCCCGGTTCATGAACCGGGACTAAAGGCCCTTATGAATCGGGACTATTAGGTCTTTTTCTACTAGTGTAGCGTCGACCAAGCACAGAGATAAGATAGGACACTTCTGTCTATTAGCTAGCTAACACAATATATGAAACCCCTAAATTAACCCTACAAAACCCCCAAAAGCC
>NW_021284118.1:0-1218 GCF_002162155.2 Triticum dicoccoides
ATTATGTTCACGTAGGTCTCTCCCTGTACTTACGCTGGGAACATGCATGCAACATGTGCACGGCTACTCGCCGAATTGAGACTAAGTAGTCAAGCAAGCATATGCATGCAACAGAAGCCACATATCTCGATCTCCAGGGTGGTCAGTTTAGTTTGGTTCAGTTTTTCCCGGACCTAATTGGGCGGACCAGATCCATCGAGGAGACGTACCTACAAAGCATCGGACAGTTGGATGCAACCAAAGCCTTCCGCAAGTGATTCTCGTCCTAAACTTGTGGTGCCACGTCCAAACTCGCCGCTCACCTCATGAGCTTGTGGCCAAGACAGAGTCAGAGAGTCTAGCGTAACAGCTGCTGCAGGTAGGTTGCTTCATGTTCGATCTGTCAGAGGTGGCCAGAGGTTCAACGTTTCTTTAGCTTGATGTTACGTGTGAAATAGGTCAATTTGAATATTTCGATTGCTACCTACCTTAGCATAAGTATTAACGTTTGGCAGTGCCATTTGGGCTCAGAGTCAGAGGTACCCTGGCCTGATGTGTTAGCCTATGCATAGGACTTGGAGGCCTAATGAAGGTATGGGGATGCAATTTCAGCCCTGCGCATCTATTCACTAAAAATCCAGCCCTCTCCGGGTGCCCTAGGGATGCAGGCGGACCGCGTCCGCGAGTCTGCCAACGTTCATAAGATGAAAACTGAGCCTGACACAATTATTAAAGTAACAAAGTTGTGTGCTTTCAATCTCGTCGACGTCGTCCGCCTGGATCCCTAGTGTGCCCCAGTTCTGCAGTTCATTGTTCCATCTAGTGGCGGAGGCAGGAATTATTTTCAGGTGTGGCGGAGTATATGAAGGAGAAATTACAATAAAAAGATGGCTTGAACACAGAGCTCAAACTTAAATCATATAGGCCAATAGAACCAATATTCTCAACATAACAAATGTGCGTGTTTAATGTTACATTATGAACTGGAATGAACAAAGCAAACAATCTTTTTATCAACACAAGATGATTCCACATTATAATTGAACGAAATCCAATGTCTCAAAAGCATTCCCTATCCTAATTGAGAGAAAAATCAGTGTCCAAAAGGTGCTGAAAATCGATTGAAAAATGTGTATTGGTAGGGTTAGGACTAAACAACAAAATTTCCACCAATGTCACACACAAAACATAAGGGGAGACATGAGCAGCGAATCTCCCACACCAAAACAGATATAAAAT
>NW_021284119.1:0-1827 GCF_002162155.2 Triticum dicoccoides
GAGGAGATCAGGTTCACAGTGCAAACCAAAAATTCATGCCAAAACAGATCATGCCCATAAGGTGTTTGACAAAATGCCAAGGGCACTTAGGCAAGTCTTGGAGTGGTCAAAAACTCCAGATCAGTGTCTCCTTAGATGCAAGAGAGAGTGGTGAGGTTAGTTTGTGAAAAGCACAAACTTGTTAGTGCAAGTTTTGCAAAACTACAATTCTGGACAGGAAATAAATGACATTATTTCATGAACCAAAATTAATCCAATGGGTGCATGCTCCTGGATTTAGGGGTTTGGTAGGGCTATCTACAAGTGGGAGAAAGCACAAGATCATTGGAGCAAAATTAAATAGGGTTGCAGTAGAAATCACAAGGCTGGACCAGAATGGAAAAGAGGTTGATTCACTCAAAATTTTCAAAGAACAGCACTAGGTTTTTGCATAATGTTGAATCATATGCTACTACCAATATCCGATAATTTTGGTGGAGGCTAGAAAGAATTATTTAAAAGGGTTGTAGTGCAAATTGCACTCTGGACCAGAGAAGGAAAAATTGATGCAGAGCTCAAATTATTGCATAAATAAAAGATTTTTTTGTATAAAAGTGATTTAAAAACATCACATGACATCTCCAATTTTTGGTTAGAATGTTAGGTGAATTTATCCAATGGTTGTAGTGCAAATATGGCCATATAACCTTGAAAAACCATTTTCAAGAAAGTAAAGATCAAGCAACTTAATTATTTAATTAGTTATATTAAATAAGGGAAAGTTTCTCTTGACAGATTAAATAAGTCCAATGACATATCTGGAAAGTTTTCTCTTAGGGAAAAACTCATCATAACAGGGAAGGAAATGATTTAAAAATCAAAATGGAGCTCAGAAATTCAAAGTTTTAATTCCTGGCAAAAATTTTAATTCATTAAAACAAGGCCAAATTTTTGGGGTGTCACAACACTACCCCCCTTAAGAAAAATCTCGTCCTCGAGATTTGCTAAAAGCCGTTGTGAAAAACAAATACTCCATATGTGTACGAGCGGTTGTGAGTCTGCTGCCGGGGTGCTGCGTGAATAAAACTAATCCGTGTAGTGTGGGATAAATGATGCAGCAATTCAGTAAAAAGAAAACTCATACTAGGATTTTTCGCGGTTACACAAGTTAATCACGAAGAAAATTACTCATACCAGTAGAAACTAAATACTCGACTCGTCGCACAAATTTGAGGTACCATGCATAAGATACACACAAATATAAATGCTGAAATAACAAATACAGTAGTGACGTCTAAAATGAAAACGGTAACTGGGTGGGGTCCTGATAAAATGTCTCTGGTAAAGGGATACACTCCTCTTCTATAGGAGGAAGTGGATTGACCAGTCGATGTATGCGTCTCTCCGGGTCGGGTCTCAGTGGTCTGCCGAGGGCAATCTGAGAATTCAAATCAGCGAGACTCTGGAGATAATCCATCACTCGCTGGTTCAAATGCTCTTGAGCGATGATGTACTGGATAAGGTTGGCTAGTACTGGGTCTTTCTCAATCCGTCCACCGGGAAAAGATGTCACTCCTCCGGGTGTTGCACGACTCGGAAAATAATAATATCCTCGTTCGCGGACATAGGGTACTGCGGATCGAAGGCGAGCAATCGCTTCTTTTGCAGCATCTTCTATGGCCAGGTGTGGGGTTGGCATAGATTTTCCCACGAAGGAAATTTCTGTTGGGTCTTGGTTGGGGTCTACAGGAGGAATGTGTACTGCTGCCCAATATTCCGAGGTGGAAGGGGTGATCCTTGATTTGAACAGCTCGTACTGGGGTGGCTGGGTAGAACCCATGGTACTGC
>NW_021284120.1:0-1146 GCF_002162155.2 Triticum dicoccoides
CCTGAAATCATCACTTGTAACTCCGTTCTTGTTCCCCTTGCGCATGCCATCATCTCCATGCTTGTTCTTGCTCCAATGTTCATCCTTCTCCAAGCTAGGCCCTTCATTTGTAAGCAAAACAAATGTATCCAATTTAGGCAGCATCATATTCTCATGAACATTAGAATCATTACCAAGAAACGAAAGTATCTGGTAATTTAGTTGGCGTGCACGAGCTCTAGTAATTGGTCCAGTATGTATAGCAGCAGGGGCTGTGGGTGTAACAATTGTATTGATGTCCTCATCATCCTCCCCTTCTTGAAATGAAGTCGTCCTCGACGGAAGTTCATCTTCCTCACCCAAATAAGGCTTCAAATCTGCAATGTTAAAAGTGGGACTAACCCCAAAATCTGCAGGCAGCTCAAGTTTATATGCATTATCATTTATTTTCTCTAACACCTTAAAGGGACCATCAGCACGTGGCATTAACTTTGATTTGCGCAAATCAGGAAATCTATCCTTACGCAAATGTAACCAAACAAGATCTCTAGGTGCAAACACAACATGTTTTCTAAAGTCCGAACAAGAGCATATAATTCTTTATCATAAGTAGAATAATTCAGACTAGGCCCACTCAATTTTTCAGAAAAGTATGCAACAGGTTTGCCATCTTGTAATAACACACCTCCTAATCCAATTCCACTAGCATCACATTCAGGCTCAAAAGTCTTATTAAAATCAGGAAGTTGGAGTAAAGGAGCATGTGTCAACTTATCTTTCAATACCGTGAAGGCTTCTTCCTGTGCGGTACCCCAAAGAAAAGGCACATCTTTCTTTGTAAGCTCATTGAGAGGTGCAGCAATGGTGCTGAAATCTCTCACAAAACGCCTATAGAATCCAGCGAGGCCAAGAAAACTCCTCACTTGTGTGACCGTTTTGGGCTGCGGCCAACTCTCAATAGCTTCAATCTTGGCTTTATCAACTTCAATTCCCTGTGGAGTAACAACATAGCCAAGAAAAGATACTCGGTCGGTGCAAAAGGTGCACTTCCCAAGGTTACCAAACAAACGTGCATCACGTAGAGCAATAAAAACAGCACGTAAATGTTCCAAATGTTCCTCCAAAGATCTGCTATAAATCAATATGTCATCAAAGTAAACTACCACA
>NW_021284121.1:0-972 GCF_002162155.2 Triticum dicoccoides
TGCCGCCTTGGTCACATAGGTGTCAAACGCATGAAGAAGCTCCATGCAGATGGACTTTTAGAGTCTCTTGATTACGAATCATTTGACACGTGCGAACCATGCCTCATGGGTAAAATGACCAAGACTCCGTTCTCAGGAACAATGGAGCGAGCAACCAACTTATTGGAAATCATACATACTGATGTGTGCGGTCCAATGAGTGTTGAGGCTCGCGGTGGCTATCGTTATGTTCTCACCCTCACTGATGACTTGAGTAGATATGGGTATGTCTATTTAATGAAACACAAGTCTGAGACCTTTGAAAAGTTCAAGGAATTTCAGAGTGAGGTTGAGAATCAACGTGACAGGAAAATCAAGTTCTTGCGATCAGATCGTGGGGGAGAATACTTGAGTCACGAATTTGGCACACACTTAAGAAAATGTGGAATAGTTTCACAACTCACGCCGCCTAGAACACCTCAGCGTAATGGTGTGTCCGAACGTCGTAATCGCACTCTATTAGATATGGTGCGATCTATGATGTCTCTTACCGATTTACCACTATCATTTTGGGGCTATGCTTTAGAGACTGCCGCATTCACTTTAAATAGGGCTCCGTCGAAATCCGTTGAGACGACACCGTATGAATTATGGTTTGGGAAGAAACCTAAGCTGTCGTTTCTAAAAGTTTGGGGATGCGATGCTTATGTCAAGAAACTTCAACCTGAAAAGCTCGAACCCAAGTCAGAAAAATGCGTCTTCATAGGATACCCTAAAGAAACTATTGGGTATACCTTCTACCTCAGATCCGAAGGCAAGATCTTTGTTGCCAAGAATGGATCCTTTCTAGAGAAAGAGTTTCTCTCGAAAGAAGTAAGTGGGAGGAAAGTAGAACTTGATGAAGTATTACCTCTTGAACCGGAAAGTGGCGCAACTCAAGAAAATGTTCCTGAGGTGCCTGCACCGACTAGAGAGGAAGTTAATGATGATGAT